>NW_012148408.1:2290546-2291065 GCF_000956105.1 Propithecus coquereli | reverse complement strand
ATTTTTCCACTTGCCTACAAAGATACCCTGAGTGACTTGCAAATTCTTTGCTGAAATTCAGGGGCAGCAGTATATCAAATTAAACTAAATTTGGCAGGAGGATGTCTTTGTACTTTGAGTCCATAATGAAATGCAACCTAACTTAGTAAGTAAACTAACTGAAAGCCTAACTAGGAGTAGATATTTTTCGTAACAACTAGTTGAGTCTTAGCCAATCACAGCAGCCGAGCTTTAGCCAATCACAGGCTGGCAACTGATCAAATCATGTTCAAATAAGGCAAGTGCAGAGCTGTAACCAATCTCCTCATTATTTTGGTACAATCACCAACCTGTACCTGGTTTCCACTTTCTGTTCATAAATCCTGCCTGCCCACCTTGCAGGGCAGAACTCTCTAAACCTCTTTTGGTTCTGAGGCTGCCCCACTCACAATTCATTCTTTGCTCAATTAAACCCTTTAAATTTAATTTGTCTGAAGTTTGTCTTTTAACATGTATAATAATAAAAATGATGTTTAATAT
>NW_012148408.1:2278530-2280151 GCF_000956105.1 Propithecus coquereli | reverse complement strand
AAATGGAATTAATTCTTGTATATTGACCTTATTTTTAATACCTTACTAAACTTATTTATTAATTCTCAAATTTTATCTTGTTTTTCTTTATTGATTTTACTCTTTCGGATTTTCTACCCATTATATATTATATGCAAATAACGACAGTTTTATTTTTTTCTTTTGAATGCTTTCTTGTCTTACTGCACTAGGCTAATACAATGTTAAATAAAATTAATGATAACAAACATCTTTATTTTGTTCCTGATCTTAAAGACAAATTTTTCAACATTTTAATATTACATATCAAGATTACTATAGATTTTTTAGAGATGCCCTTCTCAAGTTAAGGAAGTTCTTTTCCATTCTTAGTTTGCTAAGAATCATGAATGAATGTTAAATTTTATCAAAACCTTTTTCCCTGTGTACATTGAGATAATAATATGGTTTTTATTCTTTACGCGGTCAGTTAGATACACTGCATTGATTGATTTTCAAATGTTAAACCAACTTTGCATTCCTAGAATAAACCCAACTTGGTCATTTATAATAGGCTTAGAAATATGAATATTTTGTTTAGAGTTTTTACATCTATGTTCATGAATGGGATCGGCCTATAATTTTCCTTTATCCAAATACTCTGGCTAGATTTTGTTGTGAAACTCTTGCTGGCTTCACAAAATAAGTTGGGGGATAAAAGCTCTTATTTTATTCTCTGGAAGAGTTTACAAGATTGGCATCATTTCTTCCTTAGGCATTTGACAGAATTTGCTAGAAAAGCTGTCTAGGTCTTCAGTTTTCCTTGTCAGAAGATTTTAAATTATGTATTAAATGCGTTTTATAGTTACATGACTATTCAGGTTTGCTATTTCTTCTTGTGTCACTTTTAGTAACTTGTGTTTTCCAAGGAATTTGTCCATTTCATCTAATTTTAATGCTAATGTTAGTTGGCACTTGTGCTCAATGTTGGACAATGCAAGGACCTTAGAACACTTCTATTCCATTTATACTGCTCCCATTTGATATGATAATCATCATATATTTTAATTCTCTCTCTATATTTACACTGTACCCCAGATAACTAATAGTAATGGCCTGCTGCACATCCTTCATCTTTCTCGAGGCTCATATAAACACACATACGCATATACAGGAATTTTGTCTTTGGTTTTTATAAAACAGGTTATATTAGACACATTTCTGCTAAAACTTGCTTTGCTCACATAAATGCCATCACTGTTTTTTAAGGTAAATCGGTGCAGATTTAACTCAGCTTTTGTGTAACTACATATTATTCCTCACTGTCGATCTACCATACTTTATCCAATCACTTTCCTATTACACAAACACAAGTTATTTCTCGTCTTTGTCATTATAAACATGGCTATAACAAGTAACTTTGTACATGTGCCTGGACATATTGGTGCCTTTATTTCTTCAGGATAGATACCTAGATACACGAGATTGCTGGGTCAAAGGTTAAGTGTGTGTCTTTTCTTTTTCTTTAAAAAAAATAAGACAGAAAAGACCCCTCTTAAAATAGTAACAAAATAAAAAACTAGGGACTAAGCTTTGACCCCTATGAGGAAAATTTTAAAACACATTACAATGACATAGCATGTTCTTATATAAGAAGACTCTC
>NW_012148408.1:2273293-2278015 GCF_000956105.1 Propithecus coquereli | reverse complement strand
AAAACATGGACAAAATTCTTTGTTACCTGGGAAGGTGAAAGGCCTTTTAAATTCAGAAATCACAAAAGAAAATATTGATAAATTCAACTATATGAAAATAATAAAAAAAATTCCGTAAGACAAAAAAACCACAATAATCAAAGTTAAAAAAAAAAAGAAAGAAAGAAATCGAGGAGGAGTATTATTTTCAAAAAATAATACAGTCAAGCATGGTGGCAAGCACCTGTATAATTTCCCAGCTACTTGGGAGGCTGAGGCAGGAGGATCATTTGAGGCTGGCGTTTGAGGCTGTAGTGTGCTATGATCATGCCTGTGAATAGCAGCTGTGCTCCAGCATAGTGAGACCCTATCTCTAAAGGAAAAGAAAAGAAAAATAATAGTAGAGACAAAGGGCTAATATCCCTAATATATAAAGAGACCTTAGAAATTGATAAGAAATTAAAGCCAACAATCCAATGGGCAAAGGCTATGGGCAGACAGTTCCCAGAAAAGTAAATATGAATAGCCCTTAAGCATATGAAAAGATAAGCAATGTGACTATTAATAAGACAAATGCAAATTAAAGCTATACACTTGATTTCTCAAAACCTAAAAGTTGAATAAGACACGTCGTTGGTGAAGTTGTGGAAAACAGACTTTACGGACAGCAATTGGGCAATAATCTATCAAAATTGCAAATGCATTTACCTTTTGAACCAGCAGTCTCACTCTTGGGAATTTATCCTACAGACGTTTCAGCATGTGTATGAAATGGTTTGTGTGTAAGGTTAGTGCTTGTAAAACTGTTGGGAAATGCAAACAATTGGTGGCAATGCAAGTGTTCATTAAAGTGGGACTGGTTAGGCCGGGTACTGTGGCTCATGTCTGCAATCCCAGCACTTTGAGAGGGCGAGGAGAGAGGATCACTTTAGGCCAGCAGTTTGAGAACGGCCTGCGCAAAAGAGAAGCCCATCTCTACTAAAAATAGAAAAATTAGGGTGTGGTGGCACACACCCATAGTCCCAGCTACTCAAGAGGCTGAGGCAGGAGGATCACTTGAGCCCAGGAATTTGAGGTTGCAGTGAGCTATGACGACACCACTGCACTCTACCCAGGGTGACAGAGCAAGAGTCTATATCAAAAAAAAAAAAAAGAAAGAAAGGAAAGTGGGACTGGTTGAATAAATTGTAATACATCTATACTAGCAACTGCAAAGAAAGAGAGAATGAATACAAAGGAGCACTCTACATACTGCTACGAAGTTATCCAAGATATGTTATTAAATGACTAAAGCAAAGTTTAGAATAGTGTGTATGATCTGCTGATTTTTGTGTATGAAAGGAGGAAACATAAAAATATGCATTCATATTTGCTTGTGTTTGCATAAAGAAATTCTGGAACGGCACCTAGGAACCTAGTAAAATGGCTATCCGTGTTCCAGAGGGAGCAGAGATGGATCAGAGGGGTGGAGGTGGGAGCTAGACCTCTTGCTGCATACCTTTTTGCACTGCTTTGGTTTTCAGACCCACTTACATGCTTTATAATATTATCAAGTATTGTCATTGGTAATGGTGGAATAAAAACCTCTAAAAGCCTACTTCTCCATAAAACAATGAGAACACTGGCAAAAATGGTCAAAATCAACTTTTTCAGAGTCTGGAAATGAACCAAAGGCATGCAAAAATCTGAAGAGAATTTACGATAAGTGACTGAATCCTGGTAAGAAGAGTGAGCGTTGCCGAGTGTCAACTTGCCTTGTTCCCATCCCCTTCTCCCCAGCTTCCTGGTAACCTTGACCACTACCAGGCTATAATCCTGGCGAAAGTCAGCAGCCTCAACTACTGGAAGGGTTAGAATGGGGAATGAAGCTCTTTCAGAGCCCATTCTTCTCAGAAAATTGTCACTATTTGACCTGTCTGGCAGTACTCTGGAAAACCCCAACTTGCAAGGCTCTCTTTATTTGATCCGATATGGAACTTACTTAGTAAGGGCATTTGTCAAAAACAATCGGTAGCAATTGTTTGAAACCATAGCTGTCTGAAGCAGTGATTATAGAGCGAACAACAAGCTAACCAAAAAACTTAAAGGAGAAATTGAGGAATGTGGTATCCTCAGGGAGATAGGAAAAGCTCTACTATGTTCCTGGGACTCTAGAAGGCCATGCACACACACATGTGTGTACCCAGGGCTGTGCACGTGCTCAAGAAGGACCTGAGAAGGCCCTGAGCCCTCACCTCTGGCTGTCCTTGAAGCTCTGAAAACAGAAAGGAAAGGTTAAGGTTAAAGTCTAAGCTGCCTGGCTGAGCACCGAAGCATGCCCCAAACTCACACAGAGCCCTTGGCAAAGCCTGGGAGACTTACCGGTTCCAGGCACTTCTTTTTTCCTTTTGCTTCTGTTTTGTGTGTTTTTTTTGAGACAGAGTCTCACTCTGTCACCCTGGGTAGAGTGCAATGGTGTGATCATAGCTTACGGCAACCTGAAACTCCCAGGCTCAAGTGATCCTCCTGCCTCAGCCTCCCAAGTAGCTGGTACTGCAGGTGTGCAAGACCACACCTGGCTAATTTTTTCTATTTTTGGTAGAGACAGGGGTCTCACTCTTGTTCAGACTGGTCTCGAACTCCTGGCCTCAAGCAGTCCTCCCATCTCAGCCTCCCAGAGTGCTAGGATTATAGGCATGAGCCACCACGCCTGGCCTCTCTAGGCACTTCTTAAAGAAATATCTGTCCAGACATTAGCTGACCACTAAGTTAACTGAGCAGAGACTTCTGTGGTCACACATGATAAAGAATATAGACAGACTTTATAGAATTAGTTCAGGAAAGTCATTAAGCAAACAAATAGCAATAATAACAAACCCTTAAAAGGAAAACCTGGTTTCCAGAGTTGCTATATTGTATTATTTAAAATGTCCATTTTCAATAAAAAAATACGAAACATGCAAAGAAATAGGAAAGTGTGGTCTATACACAGGAGAAAAGTAACCAATAGAAACTGACCCTATGGAAGCCCAGACATTGCATTTACTAGACAAAGACTTTAAATTGGCTATTTTAAATATAGAACCAAAGGAAACCACACCTAAAGAACTAAAGGTGGCCAAGAGCGGTGGCTCACGCCTGTAATCCTAGCACTCTGGGAGTCCGAGGTGGGAGGATCACTTGAGGCCAGTAGTTCAAGATCAGCCTGAGCAAGAGCAAGATCCTGTCTCTACAAAAAAAAAAAAAAAAAATTAAAGAACTAAAGGAAAGTGTGATAACAATGTTTAAAAAAGAGAGGATTTCAATAAAGAGATAGCAGTTATATATAAAAAGAACTAAATAGAAATTCTGGAGTTGAAAATTATAGCTGAAATGAAAAATCTGCCTAGAAGGAGGGGCTCCATAGATTTTAGCAGGCAGAAAGTGTCAGTGAACTTTCAAGGTATGTCAATTGAGATTATTCAGTCTGAAGGACAGAAAGAAAAAAATGAACAGAGAAGAGGGAGAAAGAAATAGTAAATGAGAACTTCCTAAATTTGACGAAAAACATTAATCTGCACATCAAAGAAGCTCAATGAACTGTAAGTAGGATAGACTTAAAAAGATAACACACTGGCCGGGCATGATGGCTCACACCTGTAGTCCTAGCACTCTGGGAGGCCTAGGCGGGAGGATTGTGTGAGCTCAGGAGTTCGAGACCAGCCTGAGCAAGAGCGAGACTCCGCCTCTACTAAAATTAGAAAGAAATTAATCGGCCAACTAAAAATATATAGAAAAAATTAGCCCGGCATGGTGGCATATGCCTGTAGTCCCAGCTACTCGGGAGGCTGAGGCAGAGGGATCGCTTGAGCCCAGGAGTGTGAGGTTGCTGCGAGCTAGGCTGACACCATGGCACTCACTCTAGCCCAGGCAAAAGAGTGAGGCTCTGTCTCAAAAAAAAAAAAAAAAAAGATACACACTGACACATCATAATCAAACTATTGAAAGGCAAAGACAAAGAGCAAATCTTGAAAGTAGCAGGAGAGAAGTGACTCATTACATACAAGGGATCCTCAATAAAACCGATAGCTGATTTATCACCAGAAACTGTGGAGGCCAGAAGGCAATGAAATGACATGTTCAAAATTGCTTAAATTCTAAAAACCGGTCAACTGAGAATTCTTTTTTTTTAAGAGACCAAGTCTCACTGTGTTGCCCAGGCTAGAGTGCAGTGGCTATTCACAGGTACAATCATAGCATGCCACAGCCTTGAACTCCTAGCTTCCAGTGATCCTCCTGCCTCAGCCTCCCAAGTAGCTGGGATTACAGGTGCATGCCCCTGCACCTGGCTTATAACTGGGAATTCTATATCCAGCAAAACTATCCTCCAGAAATGAAGGAGAGATGAAGACATTCCCAGATAAATAAAACTGAGATTTCATCACTAGCAGACCTTCCCTACAATAAATACTAAAGAGAGTCCTTCAGACTAAAATGAAAAGACATTGGGCAGTAACTTAACTTGAATCCACAATAAAGAAATAAGGAACATTTGTAAAGGTAACTACATAGGTAAATAGAAAAGACAGTATAAATATTTTTGTTTGGAACTTTTTTAAAAATCCTATCTAATTTAAAAGACAGTATAAAACAATAATTATAAATTGGTGTTGACAAGCATACAATACAAAAAGATGTAATTTTTTACACAAAGAGGAAAAATTTTTTACACAAAGTAAAAAAGGTAATTTTGTAAAGGTAACTACATAGGTAAATAGAAAAGAC
>NW_012148408.1:2271598-2272864 GCF_000956105.1 Propithecus coquereli | reverse complement strand
TATTTTTAGTTGTCCAATTAATTTCTTTCTATTTTTAGTAGAGACGGGGTCTCGCTCTTGCTCAGGCTGGTTTCGAACTCCTGAGCTCAAATGATCCTCCCGCCTCGGCCTCCCAGAGTGCTAGGATTACAGGTGTGAGCCACCGTGCCCGGCCAAAAGTATAATTTTTTGCATAGAGTATACCCCTATATACTGAAACTATAGGGGTAAAGTTTTTATATACTATTACATTAACTTGGTATTAATTTGAACTAGATTGTTATAAATTAAGATTTTAATTATAATCCCCAGGGCAACCACTAAGAAAATAATTCCAAAAATATAGTAAGAGAAATGACAAGGGAATTAAAACGGTACACTAGTAAATATTTATTTAACATAAATAAAGGCAATAGTAAAGGAATAGATAATAAAAAAGACATAAAACATATAGAAAGCAAGCAGCAAAATGGTAGTTATAAATCTACGTTATCAGTAATTACACTAAATATAAATGCATTAAATGCTACAATGAAAAGGCAGAGATTGACAGAATGGATTTAGAAAAAATATCATCCAACTATATGTTGGATATAAAATCACAAGGGAAATTAGAAAATATTTCGAGATGAATGAAAACGAAAACACAACATACTAAAACTTATGAAATGCAGTGAAAGCAGTTCTTAGAAATTTATTGCCATAGATGCCTTTATTATAATAAAAAGAAGAAAGATCTCAAATAAAAAACATTGTAAATGAAGAATTTTTTTTATTTAACTTAAAAATTATACATAAATGGAACATAAAGTTCAAAAGGTAAAAAAGGCTGTTCATGATATACAAGTTGCCTTCCCATCCCTGTTTTCCTTTGCATGGTTCCCCTCCCCGGAGGTGACTGACCAGTTACCAGTGTCTCGGGTATACTTTCAGAGAGAGAATGTACATACAAGCATGATCTATGGGATGTGTACTGTGTATTTTACTAGATATTGCCAGATCACCTTCCAAAAAGGTTCTAGCAATTGACCTTCCCACCAGCAGTGTATAAGAGTGCCCAATTTCCCTCGTCCTTACCAAGACTGAACGTTATTATTTGGGGGTTTTGTGTATTTGTCTGTTTTACCAGTGTGATGGCATTTCTTTGCTCCTTGCATTTCTATTTTCCTCACCCAAAGAGAACTTGAACATCATTTTTGTATATTTATTGGCCATTTAGAACCCCCCTTCCAGAATTGTCTATTTGTATCCATTTATTTCTATCAAAATATTTGTCTTTTATTATCA
>NW_012148408.1:2191108-2270207 GCF_000956105.1 Propithecus coquereli | reverse complement strand
GTTTGGAAGATTAGGGAGCAGAAACAGCTCACACCACAGGAGAAAAATATAAAGACACAGAATCTCCCATGATTCTTCCCCTGGGAATATGCCTGTCCTCCCAACTTTTGCCTACATCCTTAAAATATCCGAGTTCATTGGAAGGTTTGCAAGATGGTCACACTGAATTCTTTAAATGCCTCTCTCTCTCTCTCTCTCTCTCTCTCTCTCTCTCTCTCTCTCTCACGCGCGCGCTCTTCTTTTCCCCTGGGAATATCCATGCTTGTACGGAGGCTATTTTACACATTCCATCTTAAAGTTAGGACAGCGTTGCACTTCCTAGTTTCCACTGTAGTAATAAATTTGATACCGTGGACCTCGACAGTGAGGAAGAGGAGAGAGATGAGGATATTATAACTGCTACCCCCAAGGACAATACAGGAAAGGGATAAGGCATAGAAACAGGACCTAGAATGTAAGCCTGACCCTACCAAGACTGCCTCCTCGGGAGACATTACAAGTTCCCAAATTATGTGTTCCTTCTAAGAGACAGTAAAGTATATGGAATGAACATCAGAAGTTTATGACCAGCCTGAGCAACATAGCAAGACCCCATCTCTACAAAAAATAGAAAAATTAGCTGGGCATGGTGGTGAGTACCTGTAGTCCCAGCTACTTGGGAGGCTGAGGCAGGAGGATCACTCGAGCCCAGGAGTTCAAGGTTGCAGTGAGCTATGATGATGCCACTGCACTCTAGCCCAGGCAGCAGAACAAGACCCTGCCACCTTGTTTCTCTAGGTCTTGGTTTTTTCAACTGTTAAGGTGGATTACATTATTATTTCTAAATATTTCCTATTCTTCCTGAGAAGATTATACATCCCCACCCCACTGCCATAAGGTTTGGCCATGTGACTTGCTTTGGTCAACAAAATGGGAGCAGAATCGACATGATTAGTTCTGGACAGAAGCTGTGAGAGCCAGCACTTCACAATGACCGACTGATTTTCCCTTGGCCAGAGCAGTGTTCCACCATAGTTTGGGGCCCTGCGGAGGTGCTTCTGAGCTGCTGTTGGGGAGTAAAGTCTTATTGATTCGGATTAGATTAACTTGTTTATTTTTTAAATCATAAAATAACGAAGGCTTAAACAGATAGAAGTTAATTTATCCACACTTTTACTTCTTTTATGAAGTTCAGAGGTAGGCACCCTGGAGCTGGTGTGGTGTGGTGATGCCACAGAGTTAACAGGGATACAGGCTTACCCAGCTCTTTGCTCTGTCACTTCTAAGATGTGACCTTTGTCCTCATGGTCCAAGATGGCTACTAGAGCTCCAGCCATTGCATCTCTGTTTCAGGCAGTAAGGTGGGGTGTGAGAAAAGAAGGAAATCCCCTTCCTTTTAAGGAGACTTACCAGAAGTCACATATAACAGCAGGGAAGGAGGGGGAGGGAACGAGAAGAGAGAAGAAGGAGGAAAGAGAAGGACAATAATCAAAACCCTTGGGTCAAAACAAGTGTCCCCTTGCTTATAGTAAAAGTGGCAGCAATAATACAGAGCTGCCCATGTACTTCCAACTCCTTTGTGGGCCTGGGGCTAGAGCCAAGGAGGAGGCAGGGCCCAGACTCCTGGCCTCCATCCCCTTGAAAACATATTGCTAAAGAAGGATGTGAGGTCAAGCTGGATGTTGGTCCTCTACGGGGTGAATCCAAACCTTTCGAGCCAGGAAGGAAAGGCCAACGTGAGCCCTAGAAGATAAATGGTGGGACTGAATATTAGTTAGGGTGGGCTGAGCTACAGGACAAATAGATGCAAAACGTTCAATCACCAAAATAAGCCAAGGCTCGCTGTTTCTCGCATGAAAGTCCAGTGTAAGGCTTTAGGTCGGTGGTGTCTCTGCTCTATGGAGGGGTCCATTGGCCAATGTGAAGTAAGGAAAAAGCATTTAAAAACAAAAAATTGTATTATCGAAGATTTCAAATATATACAAAAGCAGAGGGAATGGTATTATGAACCACTTTCAGAGAAATCTAGACTCTATCTTTGCCCCTCCATTCTTTTCTCTACCTCCTCTTACAGGTAACCATTTAAAACTTTCCTCCCATTTGAAACAACTCTGTGTGCTGTGTGTGTGTGTGTGTTCCCTCCCTACTTTCTTGGATAAATGGCTGCATACTAAAAACGTTTTTCTCTACCTTACTTTTTTCATGTAACACTATATCCTGCTGATCACCCCAAAGCGAAATATAGCAATAGTCCTCACTCCTTTAGCAGCTGCATAGTACTTCATTGTATGGATGGACCATAGTTTCTTCCCCTAGTCCCCGATTGGTGGCCTTTGGGTGTTTCCAGCCTTTTTCTACTACAAATTGTGCTGTGACAAATAGCCTTATGTATATATCTTTCGTATTTTTGCCATTGTGGTTTGGGGATAGATTCCTAGAAGGAGGATTGCTGGGTCAAAGGGTAATTGCATATGTAACTTTATTAATACTAGATATTATTAAATTCTCATCAATAGGAGTTACACCATTTTGCCTTCTCCTGTTAATATCTGAGCATACCTGGAGCAAACACTACTCTCCTAATTTTATGTTTTACAAATGGGAGAACAGAAGAAGAGGGGCATTAAATACTTTGCCCATGTCATAGAGCTAGTAAGTAGCAGAGCTGGCACCTGGACTCAGACGAGAAATGTTTCCTATGTAGATAATAAGAAGACATGGCTGGTGTGGTGGCTCATGCCTATAATCCCAGGACTTCGGGAGGCCGAGGCAGGAGGATTGCTTGAGGTCAGGAGTTTGAGATCAGCCTGGGGCAATGTAGTGAGACCCCATCTCTACAAGAATTAAAAAAAAAATTAGCCAGACATGGAGACAGGTGCCTGTAGCCCCAGCTACTCAGAGGTTGAGACAGGAGGATCGCTTAAACCCAGGAGCTGAAGGTTGCAGTGAGCTATGATCACACCACTGCACTCCAGCCTGGGTGACAGAGTGAGACCTTGTCTCTTAAAAAAAAAAAAAAAGGAAGAAGAAGACACACATGGCAGCGGCCTGGCAGGATCTTACTAGCTGCCCTTTGGGGAGAGGAGTTATGGAGGCTTATACCACCCACCGCTGCCCCATAACCGGCATTTGCAGCAGTGAAACTACAGAAGATGAGTGCTAGGGCCGCCTCAGTCTCCAGTTGCCACATTCTGGTTTGGGAAAAGCTCTGTGTGTTTCCCACCTTCGGGGCTGCCCCTCAGGGACCTCTCAGGGTCGGGGGTCTCCCATCAGGGTGACCCCTGTGTTAGCAGCAGCCCTTCCTCCTTGTCCCACGCAAGTCATCACTTAGCAGCCAGCAGCCGGCAGCTGATGTTCCTTTCCCTCCTAATTAGAGCATCTATTTTCATGCTAAAATGTGATAGATGCCTGAAAAGAAGGGACAAACGTGCTTGGCTATCAACTGCTACTCTGGAGACAGTCATCTGAGGGAGCACTTAACATTTTTAGTTTTAGAATAAAATGACTCAGCATCCCTCGTAATGCTTTGCGAGGGAGCAGCATTCTGCCACCAAGGAGAAGGCAAAAGGGAGGGGCAGAAGGCATCGGAAGCCAGACCCCTGCACAGCCTTCATGCCTGTGACCCTGTGCTGGGGCCACTGTTACCTCCTTGTTCAGGGGAGGGAGCGGAGGCTCAGAGAGGCTCAGCAAGTTGTCAGAACTCCCACAGCCGGCAAATGGCAGAGGCTGCTCAAATCTAGCTGTGTCTCTTGCTGGTGTATTCGCTCCTGGCCACTAGAAGAGATCCAGACCAGACGCAGGAAAACTTCCAGGATGGCTGCATCCGGGGTCCCAGCGTCCTCTCTTTGGGACACTCTCTGCAGCCCTCCTCTTGGTCTGTCCACTTGCCAGTCCATCTACACTCTCCCTGGGCGACGGCACCCAGCCCCGTGGCTTGTGCTCAGCTCCAAGGACCGGAGATCTCAACCCGATCTGGCTTAAACACGTGAGCGAATTTCTCATCTCATGAAACTCTGAGGCGGGATGGGCATCGGCGACTTTTTTTTCCATGTCCTTCAGCTGTACCTTCCATTGAATCAATCTCACCATAATCCCGCTCACATCCTCCTCAGGGTTCCGGGATGGTTGTCAACAGCTTCTGGAGCTTCCTGATTCTTCTTGTTCAGAAAGAGCGAGGAGGTCTCTTCCAGAGTGCTCTTGAAAGAACCAGAAGACCCTAGCACTCATCTTCTGTAGCTTTATTGCTCTAAACAGGGCCAAATGCCCACTCCAGAACCAGTTCCGTGGCCAGAGGGTGGGGTTATTGATTGGCCTTGGCTTGAGTTCTATGTCCCACCTCTAGTGCAGGGGTGGGATTATTTTCCTGCAAGCACATGGGATATGTGGACACAGGAACATAAATTGGGGCAGTTATCATGAAAAATGTACAGATAGGAGGCAAGCAACCCCCATGTCTACCACAACTCCCGGATTCATACTCCAACCTGACCTGTGAGTTCCGAACTACTCCGAACTACGTTGAATTGCCTATTCAATATGGCCACGTGAATGTCTGAGATGCACCTCAAGGGTGGCGCAGCCAAAACAGACCTCTTGATTCACTTACCTACTCACCTGTTCCTCCCTCGGTCTTTCCTGTCTCAGTAAATGGCATCAACCATTCACTTAGTTGATTAAGCCAAAAATTCATCCATCTCTTACCACTCTCCCCTTCACACACTGAGCCCTAGCCACACTGCCCTTCCTTCGGTTCTTAGAATTGTTTCTACCTCAGGGCCTTTGCACTTGCTGTTCCCTCTGCCTGATAAGCTCCAGCCTCAGAATTTCACATGGATGCTCCTTCTTGTTATTGAGGCCTTTACTCAAATATCACCTTTCCTCGCCATTCCATCCGAATTAGGGCCCCACCCTGTCCTCCACCTTTTACTATGTATCACACCCTATCACCCTATTTTGCTTTCTTCTTAGAACTTATCACTACCTGAAATTATCTTGGTTATTCATTTGCTTATTTTCTGTCCTTCCTTTAGAATGAAAGATCCACGTCTTGTTCTCTGCGTGTCCAGTGGATCTATGCAAAGACCACAATGTGTCTGCTTCCCCCTGGAGTTGTGAATCACAGCAGACCCAACTGTATCCCAGCACCTGTGTACACCTGGTATGTGGTAAGTGCTCAATAAGTGCAGACACATAAACAGATGGACGCGTGGGTGCATGAGTAAAGAGGCGAGTGGAGTGATGGGCAGATGAGTGAGTAGATGGTGGATGGGTGGATGGTGTCCTTAAGTACGGTCCTGCCTGAGAGTAAAAAGACTATATGGCCTGAGGCTGGTTGGGAGAGAGATGCATCTGGAACCAGAACTCCATATATCGTCTTCCCTCTGTCGTGTCACTGCTCAGTTAGGTTGAAAAACAGAGTTTTGAAACCCCTAATATTTTCAACCATCCATTCCTGTCATCCCATGTGATTACCAGTCCAATAGCGCATTCTGACCCAGACCCCACACCCCACCCTAGCCCAGACTTGCTACTCATGACTCTGCCTTAAAAAGTATGGAAGAAGTAGCATCCTAGAACTAAAATAGTGAAAATTATTATATAATAGCCAACATCTGTATAGCACTTTACAGGTGGCAAGGTGTTGTCGGCATGCTCTCCATTACTCATTACAATGAATCGGGTGCTGTTATTGTTACGATGTCGCTGAGGCTCAGAGGGGACCTTGCAGATGACCTAGTCCAGTCATGGTTGGCTCATCTGCACACAGGGCAGACATCGTTAATCCAGGAAGGCGCTCTCCTGTTTAGCCCAGGCCCAGCTTCAGAATCCTCAATATTGTGACCCCGAGAGCGGCCGCCCATCCCTCAGACTGACGCACGGGACAGAAAGCATTTTCCCACTGGGCCACCCCATGTCTCTCATTTCGAATGTGTGGAAACCAGGGCCTAGAGATGCCACCCAGTGAGTTTGTGACAACGCCCGGGCTAGAACACTGGACTCCTGGGTCACGGGTAGTCACAGGTCTTTCCACTGGCCCCTGAACATGGATGGCCCAATATGATTGGGGTTCTGATTTAACTGGGCACTGAGACTTTTAGAGGTCCCCAGGAGTCCATATTGTGCAGCCGAGGTTGAAAACGACTGAGGTTTTTTTCCTCTATTCACAACATTAACCATATTTTCCTGATGTTAAGAATCACTCAGGGCTACTTGTTAAATGTACAGACCTCTTGCCTGAAAAATCTGCTTCAGTAAGTCTAGACTGGGGCCCAGGAACCTGCAAGTGCATAAACATTCCAGGTGATTCTTATCATCCGGGAAGTTGGGCGATACGGTTCTGAACAGGCTCAACTGGGACTCTCTCCAGAAAGCCCGAGAACGAGGCCAGGCAGCTACTGAGTGTTGGGAGGCAAGGTGTGATCTGGGCTCTCTCTCTTTCAATAGTTGCAAAGACTTGCGTCCATTTACCGAGCAGTTACCTTTTCTTTTTCGGTCTCCAGTCTGGATTATTATGTAATCCATCTCGAGAATTTATAAGAATAATATCACCCTCATGCCTGGCTTGTGTAGAGAAGGGACAGTGAGGAGACAGACAAAGCGGAGCGCAGACGGAAGGATGAAATGAAAATTATTTGTCTATTTTAGACAAGCAATTTTCTCTAATGTTCTGTTCTCTCGTTTGGTCGTCTTTCTGAGAGCTCAAGGACCTTTTAAGGTGGAGCGAATCTGGGGGTTGTTCTTGTGGGAGACAATTAGCCGTGAGTACCTGGAAATGTGGGTAGGAAAAGTTGGGAACAGAGCCCAGGAGGAACTAAGTGTCCAGTCCCAACACCCAGCCCAGGAGACCCAACTGCACAGTTCCTGGCCCCGGGAGGGGAAGGAAGAAATTAAAATGCTAAGGTTACACCATGTGTCAGACACCCAACTGGGTTCTTTTCATCCACATGAAAATCCTGCAAAGTACTGATAATATCTCCATTTTACAGATGGATAAATTGAAGCTCAGAGAAATGACACTGTCTTTGACTTCATCCAAGAACTTCTCACTCTAGAAGGAAAAAACAGAGTTTGATCCAATTCCCAAAACTACCATAAGAGCCAGGTGCACTGGAACATCAGGGTGAGAATATTCTTGGCATTTTAAAAATGTAAACTAGAGTCTTTTTTTTTTCCATTCATACATATTAATGGAGAAAAGTAGCCCAGAGAATTACAAGTAGCAGATTCACCACTTAAATTTTATTTGTCCTTGAGCTAATGCTAAAGTGGGTGGCAAATCCACAGCATGAAAGAAATGGGTCTGGATTTTAAAAGCAGGCCATGAGTATGCACCGAAAGCCTTAAAAATGTTGGCAGGGCGCGGTGGCTCAAGCCTGTAATCCTAGCACTTTGGGAGGCTGAAGTGGGAGGATCGCTTGAGGCCAGAAGTTCAAGACCAGCCCGTGTAAGAGTGAGACCCCGTCTCTACTGAAAATAGAAAAATCAGCCAGTCGTGGTAGCACACACCTGTAGTCCCAGCGACTCGAGAGGCTGAGGCTGGAGGATCCCAGGAGCCCAGGAGTTTGAGGTTGCTGTGAGCTATGATGACACTACTGCACTCTAGCTGGAACAACAGAGAGAGACCCTGTCTCAAAAAAACCAAAACAACAATAAAAAAATGTGCACACCCTCTGACCCAGCAATTTCACCTCTAGGAATTTATCCTCCAGAAATAGCTGGGTAAGTGGGCAAAGAAGTATTTACAAGGCAACATTGTTTATAGTTTTGAAAAACTGGGAACATAACTGTCCAACAATTGACTTAATAAAATATAGCACATTCACACAGGCAAAGACCACACAGCCATGAACAATGGTGTTGTAGATTTATGTCCGTTGACACAGAAAGCAGTTCATCACACATTTGCTGTGTGAGAAAAACCTGTATTGAAGTAGTATGTATGATATGATTGTTTGTGTTAAAAACAAATAAATACAGCCGGGCGCAGTGGCTCATGCCTGTAATCCTAGGACTTTGGGAGGCTAAGGCTGGAGGATTGCTTGAGGCCAGGAGTTTGAGACCAGCCTGAGCAAGAGCAAGACCCCATCTCAACCAAAACATAGAAAAATTAGCCGGTCGTGGTGGTGTGCACTTGTAGTCCCAGCTACTTGGGAGGCTGAGGCAGGAGGATCATTGGACCCCAGGAGTTCGAGGTTGCTGTGAGCTATGTTGATGCCACTGTGCTCTAGCCCAGGTGACAGAGCGAGACTCACCCCCATTTCATGAAAAAAATAAATAAACAATATCCCCATAGTGGCAAATTATCAGATATCAGATTATTATAAATATATCATAATATACCAAAATTTGGGCAGTGGATTATTGAATCATTATCTCTAGAGATCATTTCTATTTGCTACTTTCTTTTCTAATTTTTTTTCCTTCAGGGAACATGTGTCACTTGTATAATTAAATGAAAGCTTAAAGTCTTTCAAAGGAAAATGCTCCCAAGATCCTGCATCACTGACTGTTGTCAGTGATTTCTCCAGAAAGAAATTGGACCCCAGAAAGGGCACTTGCCGATGCCACTGACGAAGGGACAGGGGGACATCAGTGTCAGGGGTCCAGGCCAGAACGTGGTCAGGGAGGCGTGGTGGGCCATGAACCACCATAAACCCACCTCCCGGATGCACCAAGTTTACCAGCCACGTGGGCAGGTTACGCCATGCCCTGTACACTGGTCCCTGGCCAGTCTGTGGCAGCCAGGTGGAGCTTGGCACCTGCCACCCCTAGTCCCCACCGTGTATCTATGTGGGTCAGTGATTTATGTGGGGGCTGAAAAGTCTCTTAGTAAGAAATGCATAAACCTTGAGCCACATCCACAGCTGGGGTCGTTCGCACTGATAATGTCTGGGTGCCTGGGAGAGGGTGGGGTGGGTGGAGGATGGGGGTCCGCAGGAAGAACTGACGAGGAGGCCAGGGGCACCCGCATGGGGATCCCTGCTCAGAAACCGGCCTGCATGTTGTTGGTAAGGATGGTCCTGTGCATCATGTGGCAGCCAGCTCCAGCCTGGGAGTCTGTGCCCAGGGGAGAGGGTGCGTGTGTGCACACGCACATATGTGTGAGAGTATGTGTGGCACTCAGGACCCCACGGAGGCCAGGAGTTCAAGGCTGCAGTGAGCTATGATCACACCACTGCAGTCCAGCCTGGGTGACAGACTGAGACCCTGCCTCTAAAAATATATATGTGTGTGTGTGTGTATATATATATATAAAGTGGTCATTGAAACTCACGGATTAGTGAAGTTTATGGACGCTTAGGGTTCAATATCAATGGGGAAGCTGAGGCTGCAAGGGAACTAAGGATCTGCCCATGACTACAGGGCTATTTTTCCAGACTTTCTCTGTGCTGCCTGTGTTTTACTGACATTGCTTGTGGTTGCTATTGTTTAAGGCAGGGAACAAAATCCACCAGATTATTTTTCAAGGTTTTCTTTGCAAGTAAAAGCCCCAGAGCCAGGCCGGGCACGGTGGCTCACACCTGTAATCCTAGCACTCTGGGAGGCCGAGGCAGGTGGATCGCTCAAGGTCAGGAGTTCGAGACCAGCCTGAGCAAGAGTGAGACCTCCGTCTCTACTAAAAATAGAAAGAAATGATCTGGACAATTAGCAGGGCATGATGGCGCATGCCTGTAGTCCCAGCTACTCAGGAGGCTGAGGCAGAAGGATTGCTTGAGCCCAGGAGTTTGAGGTTGCTGTGAGCTAGGCTGACGCCACGTCACTCACTCTAGCCCGGGCAACAAAGCGAGACTCTGTCTCAAAAAAAAAAAAAAAAGCCCCAGAGCCCCCAAGCACGATTAGCGCAGGCACTTGCTGGGCCTCTGGGCTCTTTGGAAGGTTCTGGCCCTGCTTAGGCCTCCACCAGGGGAGTGTGGAGGGCCGCAGGGAGGGTGGACAGGGGCCAGCTGTGCCAGGCTGCCACGCAGAGGAATGGTAAACAGCCAGGCCCTCCAAGGCTGCCAGGCTGCTGTCGGTCACCCTTTGGCTATTTCCACCAGAAGGAAGAGCTTCCTCTGGCCTCAATCTAGATTGGGGGTGAGTTCTGGGGGTGAAAGGAAAGCATTTGGGACCATTCAGAAGAATTTCTCTCCAGATCTTTGATTCTGGAGAGCCCACATGTGTGCATGCCTGGGCGGTGAGTGGAAGGGGAGAGGCTGGACTAAATGCTTCATTTTTTTTCCTTTCTATTCTTGAGTCAGCCAGTGTCTCGGTGCATTTGCCAGAAAAAACCACTGACACAGGAACACCTGGGCTTTCGTCCTGCCCCGGGTTCTCTCCCGGTATAATTCTAGGTAAGTCATTTGACGTCTCTGGGCCTCAGTTTACCCATCTGTAGAATCAAGGATCAGGTTGATCTCCAAGGATGCACCCCGCTCATGCTCGAATGCTTACGACGGCCTCCCTGCCGGCCCCTCCTTTCCTTCCTGCACTCCTGGGGTCTCAACCCATCCGGTCACTGGACCCGCATCCCCCGGCCACACTTGCTTTTGCTCTCCGCCCTTGGCAGGCCAAACCCATGAGCTCACAGGGAACGCGGCGAAGCCTCCCGGGGAGAAGGGCCAGCGGCCCCGGCACAGGTGCCCGGGAGGGAAGCCCCTCGTCCTGGCTCCGTCGCATGAGGACTGCAGAATCCCGGGAAACCGGCTGTTAGGGAGCCAGCAGCTGGCTACCAAGTCAGATAACGAGTACTTGGGTGTTTCCACTCCTGTTTACCTTGTGTTAAGTACAGGAAAATGATGTCGTTTGTGGCACAGCTGATGGGGTCTCGCTGGGCCGGGCTCTGGCCTCATCAGGGGCTCTCCCTCCCCTCACTCCGGCCACCCTAAGCTGCACTGCACGGGTGGGCCTTGGGGAGCGGATCAAGGCCAGTGGAAGCCGCATTAGAGCTCACTCCCGGCCTCCTGGTTCCTCCACTGCCCCAACCACTGGCATCTCTCACCAGGAAAACCGCCATGGCGTCAGCCGGCCCTCCCGCTGGGCACTTGTCTCCTCTGCACCTTCGCTCCCAGCCGCCAGGGCATGTCCTGCCTGGGACCCTTGGTGGGCTCCTGTGTTGCTCTCGGGAGAAAACCCAGCCTGCCCCAAGGCCTGGAGGTTTGCCCCCGTCTCAGCCGACCACCCGGCCACACCGCAGGACTCCAGGCTTCCACCCCTCCTAGCTGGAGCTTCTCACACATTCTCCAAGCTTTACTTTCCCTCCCTGAGATCTTCGCCCTGCGAACCCCTTTTCTCTTCTACTGACTCCCACTAAGGCTCCTTCCTCGGGGAGCCTTTCAGAACCAGCCTCCCCCCACCGCATCCCCTCCTCTGCGCTCTCCATGTGTCCTGCTCGGAAGAGAAGAGCCACTGAATTCAGAAACTCTCAGACTTGCAAACTCTGCAAGGCTCAGAAAGGGCCTTGAGGTTTGCTGATCACCTTCAGGAGAGAAAGGAAGGGTGGGAATGGCGGGTGGGGAGGTAGGGGAGGCTTCCCAGAGGAAGGGGCTTTAAAGGGAAGAAACCAAGGACTGCAGGAGAGGCCAGGAGGGGCCCCCTGGGGCTCAAGGCAGTCAGATCCCATCTTGTGCCAATCCTGGTTCCCTCTGCCTCCTCCTTCCTTCTCTCCCATTCTGCCCGGCTTGGGGACAATTGCCTGAGCCCTTCCGCAAAGCCTTGCTGCTAACAGTTGCTCCCGGCTTCCTCAGGGTCAGTGGGGATGGGCGAGGCAGCCTGCCCCGGGTCAGCCGCATGCGCTGGGGCCCTGCCGGCAGTCACAACAGCCCTGGAGAATGGTCACATCTGGCCTCAGGAAGGAACTCAGGACTGGGGAGGCTGCCCCACAGAATACAAAGGGAGGAATGAGGGTTCCTCCTGCATCCTCCCAGTGGTGAAGGCAGATTTGCAATATCCACTGTGGCCCTCGGCTGGTTTCGTCTGGACTGGCCCCCGTGAGCTCAATTGGAAGAGCTTCCTGTTCAGGAAATTGGTTCCCACCCAAAGCACGTGCGGACTGAGGGCCTGGAGCTCCCAGGCTGCTCCCAGTTTCGCAGCCTCTCCGGAAGCAGCGTCCCTCCTTGTTTTCTTGAGAACCTGCCCTGCGTGCGGACCCAGTGCAGACTGCCCAGAGCGGCTGCTGCCAGAGGAGGCCAAGTGTGAGGATGGAGGAGCCCCTGAGGGCCCACAGGGTGAGAGGGGCTCTACTGAGCAGCTCCGAGCTGGGGGCTGGGGTTACAGGAGGAGCAAGACTCCCTCCCTGACCTTGAGGGACACCTTGTCCGGTGCAGGAGACAAACACAAGCACAAAACACAAGAATCCTTCAATGCAATCAGAGATGTATGTTTAGCCAAGGACAAAGGTCGACGGTGCGGATGGAGGCTCCCACATAGAGACGGCTGGATTCACAACAGCCGAGGTCATCCATTGACCCCTCACAACTCCCCTCTGACAGGTGGGTGGCTCACATTTCACACACTTGTACCTGCAGGGCACATTTGTACACACACTCAAAGCCAGACAAGTACTAAGGTCTGAATCTCAGTTTTGACTTCTGTTAAATGGGCTTATGTTAGAAAGCTGTTGTGAGACTGAATGAGGGAATTTATGGACAGGGCTCGACCTTTAGTATACTAGGTATCAAATGAACAAGTAGCCATCCCGGCCACGGGGCAAGATGGTAGGTGGGAGCAGGGGTCTTTGGCAGATGAAGCAAGTGAGGATCCCAATGCAGGAAGGGTGAGTTGTCTGGGGCCAAACTTCAGGATGCCAGGCCTCTCGGCATTGCCTTTCCCTCACCCTCTTCCCCCTGTAGGCCAGGGAGATCCGCATCCAGCTCGCCCTCCAGGCTCAGGACAGGCCAAGCCACCCCATGTCCACCACCCCTGTTGCTGGGTTAATGGGTCATGGGGCCACCTAAGCTCATTGTCCTGGCCTGTCCCAGCCCTGACCACTCTGGAGTGCGAGAGCTGGTCCCAGCCTGACATCCTCCCCGGCAGGCAGCGGGGCAGCATCGTGCCTCCCTCACCCTGGTTCCTGACTCGCTGGCAGCGGCAGCCACTTCCTCTGGCCAGGCTGGGCCAGCAGTTGCGCTGCCTATAAATAGAAGAGTGAGATTCCTCGTGGCCCAGTGAATGGCGCTGACATCCTGCCTCCGCCTGACTGAGCCCTGAGTCACAGGCCCCTGCCGGAGGCCATAGCCACCGGGGCGGACCAGGCCTGCACTGCTGCCCGGCCTCAGAGGAAGCGTTAGGGCGGCCGGAGGGTCCCTGGGGAGGCTGACTGAGGCTTAAAGAAACGCAGCTGGCATTTCCTCCCTGCAAGGCCTGCCAGGGCTCCGCACTCTGGCTGGCGAGTGAGCGTGCTGAGGGGCCGTGTGCGTGTGCGCACTGCACTGCATAGAGGCGGCCAGCTCCAGGAAGCACAGCAGCCTCCACGCTCCCTTCCGCGAGTGCAATGGAAGGAGGGCATTCCCCGCCAGCCTCATCTGTCCTCGCAGCACCCTTGTTCTGCCTTTGTTCATTTAAAAGCCAAAACCAAACCCACACAGAGATAGGCACACCCACAGGAGCTCAGAAATCGGTGGGAAGGCTGGAAAAACAGGCCTGGGCATGGGCAGGAGCTGAGACAGCTCTGGAGGGCCAAGTGGCAGGAAGGGCAGGCACGGATCTGGGGCAGGAACATGTGGCAGGAGGCAGCCATGGGACTCCAACCGTCCTCGTCCTTCCGCCCAAGAGTTGGAGGAATGTCCACCCTGTGGCGGGGTAGGGCGGAGGGAGCCTAGTAGACTCTGTCCAGCAGAGAAGAGAGAATTTGCCCCCAAAAGAAATCAAAGGCCTGTTAGGAAGGGGAGTGGTTAGGGTGGCCCAGGCCAGCAAATGCCCACTGGATGTTCTCAGCTTGGGCACTGCCTGCTCTGGGGGTGGGGTGGGGGGTCCGGCCTGGCCAC
Source organism: Propithecus coquereli (assembly GCF_000956105.1). Taxonomy (NCBI): domain Eukaryota; kingdom Metazoa; phylum Chordata; class Mammalia; order Primates; family Indriidae; genus Propithecus; species Propithecus coquereli. Next base: position 2,256,267 of record NW_012148408.1, on the reverse strand, counting down.
CCTGTCCAGGCTCTCTTCTCCCACCTTTCGTCGTTCTCCACCCCCACCCCGCTGTCTCACTCTAACATGCGGGATGTGTTGGGTTTTGTTTGTTTCTTTCTCCTCCACTAGATCCACTGCACTGCACGCTTCGCGAGGGAGGGCCAGGTCCATGTGCATCCGGCATATCCTGGGTAAGCCAATGAATGAATGCGCAGCCTGTGTGCACGGGCGCACACACGCACACACACACGCACGGTGTTCTTACATAGCTTAGGACGTCTGTGCAGCCCACTCACTCGATGTCACCTCCAAATCTCTCCCCGACCTGGGCGCCACCAGGGCAAGAAATCCCGGCTGCGCAGCTGCGTTCTTTGCAGTTCCGACCCATGAGGAGTGAGACATTCTCCTGATTCACACACAGGCGTCGGTGGTTTCTCAGTCCAGAGGGACTGGGGAGGAAAAACCGGCCCCCGCCCAGAAGGAGGGGAAGTAAGTTTCCGCCCTGTTTGAAAAGCCTTGCCGGTTCTCTGTTGTCCACGGTCGAAGCCCCACCTTTGCCGGATGGTTTTTCAGCCCAGACTGAACCTGGGGGCCACAAGGAATTGCTGCCCTTCTCCGAACACGCCACGTTCTTGCACATCTCTGTGACCATACGCAAGCTGATCTCTCCACCTAGAATGGGTTTCATCCCCCTCACCCGATCTCTGCCCCTCGCTCACCTTGCAAACTCCTAACTACACTTCAAAACCCATTCAAGTTTCATCTCCTTGCAAGACTGTGAGCAATATTAACAGTTTCTACCCTGAATTTGTCCTGAATTCTCAAGGAACACAAATATATAGAAGTATGGGCTTGGCAAGGCCCTTAAAGAACATCATTGGTTTGCAAGCCTGGGGTGGCTGGGAACGTGCAGAGAATTTTTTGGTTGTCACAGTGACAAGGACTGCTGCTGGCATTTAATGGGCAGGAGACCAGGAACGCAAACTAGGAAGAACTGTCCCTCCCAAAAGGTCAATAGCACCCCATTAAGAAATACTGAGCTGCCTCCTGTTGGATGAGGAGCCCAAGGCCCAGGAAGGGGAAATGTCTTGCCAAGGTCATGCAGCAAGGTGAGCACCAGGTGGTTGGTACTCACTCGCCTTGTGGGGGCCACTCCCCGGTGGTGGGCCTGACAGTGGCCCTCTGACCCTCCAGGTCCTTAGATCCTGGCCAGGCCCTGGCCATACCGCCAACGCTAAGGATGTCATGGGAAATGTGTCTGGGAATGCCCCGTAGCTCCCGCCAGCTGCTGCACCTTCCCCACCCGTGCTGGCGGCCAGATGGCCTGACGTAGCCAAGGATGTGCCTGGAATGCGGACCAGCATGCCCGGGGAGGGAGAGCTTGGCTTGTGGGCTGGGGCCAGAGTTCGACAATTACAGTGTCCGGCTCCATGAGCTCATCCAAACACAAAGAAAGCCACCCTTTTGATCCCAGCCTGGATACTAGTGACCAGGACACTCCAGGGCCCAGCCCGGCCATGGCAGGTGAAAAGGGAGAGGCAAGGCCTGGTGTCCCCCAAATCAGTGCCCCACCCTTGCTCTGAGAAGGCTGTCCTTCCCCAGATCTCCCACCCTCAACCTCCTACCATGCACTAGGAAGGACTTTAAACCTGAAAATTTACACAAAAACAGAGACAATAATATAACAAACCCTGATACTCCCTCCCTCAGCCGTGACCATCATCAACCCTTGGCCCCTCCTGCCTCTCCCAGACCTGCCTCCCCCATCCACATCCCTCCTCGGGTGTTATTTTGAAACAAATTCCAGGCATGACATCATTTCATCCATAAATATTTCAGTGTGCATCTCTAAAAGGACTCTTCCTTCTAAAAATGAAGAGCGATAATTACAACACCATTATCACACCAAAAAACTTGACAACAATTCCTCCTAATATTATCAAAGAGCCAATGTTCAAATTTCCAATAGTCACATAATTGCTTTTGACAGTTTATTTGCTTAAATTTAGATCCAAATAAGATTATAATCTTACCATAAGATAATGATAACCACATTGCAATTGGTCAGTTTTGAGTGGTCTAGAGGGATTTTTTTGGTTGTTTTGGTTTTGCTTGCAATTTACTTATTGGAAGAACCTAGTTGTTGGTTTTGTGGCATTTCGCTCCACCTGGATTTTGCCAATGGCTGCCCTGTGGTGTAGTTCAACACGTTCCTCTAGCCTCTGTTTTTCCTGTAAAGTGGTAGTGAGAAGTAGAGGCTTGATCAGTCTGAAGTTTGATTTTTTTTTTTTTTAATTTTTTGCTAGACTGTCATTAGCTGGCATTGAGTTCTTCCATCCGGAGGCACATGGTGTCCAATTCTTTCTTTTTTTGTGATGTTAGCAGCCATTGATGCTTCAAGCAATTAATTCATTAAGGACTGCAGAATCATATCATATTTCGTTCCTTCTGCATTTATTAGCCGGAATCCATCTGTAAAAGAGACTTCCCCACTTACATGGTTTGGTTACATAGTGATTCTGCTTGAAAGGGACTTTTAAAGTTTATCACCTCTCTCAGTGGATCACTGAGCTACACGGGCCAGAGAGGGCAAGTCCTTCACTAGAGGACACACAGCAAATTGCGAGCAGGGCTACGACTCAGACCCAGGTCTGCGGCATCATGTGTGACTCTGGTCTGGAGGCAGAGTAGTGGAGAAGGGGGGGCAGAGGCCTGGGAATCAGAGGCCCGGACTTGAATCTAGGACCTGCCATTTACAAGCCACGGGCCTTGGGCAGATCATTAAGCCCCAGAGCTCCTCCATAAATTCGGGGATAATCCCAGCTCCCTGACACAGCCCAAGGTTCACCAAGGTTAGTTGCCTCTTTGTAAGAAGAAACTTGGAGAAGCCCCCTCTGACTTCACAGTGTGAGGTCCATTGACCAAGCCAACTCTCAGGTCCACGGCCTCTCACTCTAATTTTCCACGGCTGTTTCAGGACCTGCCCAAGGACGCTGCCTTTCCTTCCAAGTACCCAGCAGGTACCTGGGGAGAGAGACTGTTTCTCAGAAAACTCAGCAAGATGGTGCACTCAAGACAGGCTACATAATTTGTGGGGCATTTTGTTCAAAATTATTAAGAATTTCAAGATGGTGACAGCCAGCAGAGCATTAAACCAACTGCAGGGCCCTTCTGAGTGCAGGGCTCTGCTGTGACTGCACAGGTCGCAGGCCCACAAAGCCGGCCCTGGGTGAGTTCTGTCCCAGCTTGCTTTGAACGCATGTGGACACAGCTCATCTGATTCAACAAAACTTGAGTGTGTAAGTCAGGACACATTGGCCGTAACCAACATAAGCCCAGATCAAACTAGCTTAGGTTAAAAGGGAGAGTTTAAAGTAAACAGTATTTAACAATCATAATCTTATAAATGCTGTCTCTTGGCTTTTAATCTTCTGAGTCACCCTATGGACAAAACTGTAAAAACTTGGTTGTGGCATAGAAAAGAACTAGAAGTCAATAGCATGGACAATGTAAAAAAACCACAGCTGACAAAGCTGGGATGTGAATAGAAATGATAGTCACATCCATATGTATTCTTATCCTATAAAGGAGGCAAAAAAAACTGACTAAAGTTGAATAAAAGAAAAAGACATTTAAATATAGGTAGTCAGTAGGTATGTTATAGATGCACTATAAATTTCAAAATTGAGAAGAAGGAAGTTAGGAGTGTAAATAAGCTAAATTCTCATGTACCTTACAGAAAAGTTAATGGATATTGGTCCAAAGTTATAAATCAAGAAATAGATGTATAAACGTATGATCTAGAATTATGGAGGTAACAATAAAAACAATGCCAAAGGAAATATATAAAACAGTTTGCCTCTGGGGTGAAGCTGGGGTGAGGAGGGAAGAATAGGGCAGGAGTCTAGGGGGGATTCCTTTAAAAGCTCTTTTGTACTTCAGGGTGAGCATCTTGAATCTGAAAATCTGAAATCTGAAATGCTCCAAAATTTGAAACTTTTTGAGCACTGACATGATGCTCAAAGGAAATGCTCATCGAAGCATTTTGGATTTCTGGATTTGGGATGTTCAACCAGTAAGTGTGATGCAAATATTCCAAAATCCAAAAAAATCCAAACTCCAAAACATTTCTTGTCCCAAGCATTTCGGATGAGGGATAGTCAACCTGTATTTGATTTATTACCATGTTCCTGTATTATTTTGATAATAATTAAACGGTAAAAAGGGGATGGAATCTATTGTCCCATATAAGCCAGACACAGAAAGGCAGAGGGGCTGATCTCAGCTGACTGCTTCATTCTCTCAGGCTCCACTGTCAGCCTCTGGTACCTCTGGAGTCAGATACTTACAGCTCATGATCCAAGGGGAAAATTCAGAATATTACAGGGGAGGACTCTGATTGGATCATACGTCCAGCCCTCGGGCCAATCCAGGGCGTGATTGGCCTCATCTGGTCATGTGACTTCCTGGTTGCCAGGAGGGTTAAAGTGCTCCAGTACCAGACAGAGTGATAGAAGAACAGTTCACAGAAGAGGGGAGCTAGTATTGGAAAGGGAGAACAGACGCTGGGACCAAACCAAAGATGCTCGTGGCACTGGGACATGGGCCAGTCCCTGGTACAAGGTGCAAGGTGGAAATGGCTGCAACAGGGAGCTCTTACTGGGAGTTGGGATGGGAGACGTAGACAAGGAAATGAATCACTGTTATCCACGGGAGAAATACAAAGAGCTACAATAATATCTACGCAAGGTTCTATGGGAGCCAGAGGACAATGATCCACTGCCAGCTGGGAAGTGAGGTCTTATCAATTCCCAGGGCCCTCCAGGGGCTCCCCGTTATAGCACAACAATGGGTTCGGATTCCATTTCTGCTCAGGGAAGTTACTTCACCTCTCTGAGCCTATTTCTCCATCACGAGGACAGGACAGTGATTCCAAGTCAGCAATTGGATTGGTTTGGGAAGCTGAGTTCAGAGCGTGGCACATGGCAGGTACCTCCCTCCCAGAGTCCCAGGGCCACCCACCCACGTTGCCAACTTTTTCTCCAATGATAGACAAGCTATATTAATTTCAACTTGGCTTAAGGCCAAAATATTCTCCTTAGAGCTGCCTCGTTTTCTGGCCTATAGAAGGATACCAGAAAATTATCCAAATGCCTAAAATAACCTGATTGTACCAAAACTGTCAACATACGTCCCGACTAGAACAGAAGCTCCATGAAGGCAGGCAAAGCGCTGTTCACTTTTGCATTCCTCCCTGGGACCTGGCATGATGGACACTTATTCATGAAGATTTTAAAAACTGAACATATTGAACAGATAAAGGGACGAATGAGGCCCTAGAAAAGGACACTTTCTAGGAAAATGGGAAATTGTGAAAACAAGAGATCAGTTTGACAACAATTGTGAAAACAAGAGATCAGACAGACTCCTGGCAGTCACTCCGGTGGGTTCAGAGGTCAGCCAAGGACAAGCAGAGAGGGCAAACTGTGTCCCCTGGCGTGAGAACTGGGAGGGCACATTGGATGATAGACAATGGGCCTACTTCATTTGTTCACTCAGCAGATGTGTATTAGTCACCTACCATCTGCCAGGCACCCAGGACACACCAGCAGCAAACAGAGAAATCTGCCCAGCCGCTGGGACCCGCCATCCAGGGCATCACGGGTGAGGAGCAGCAGCACCCCATGGCTGCATCTCCCTGGTGATGTGTATACTAGTATTCGCGGCAATAACAGCAGTGATCATTCACAGAGAACCTACTGTGTTAGTCAGGACCATTTCAGTTTTATCTTTGTTTTTTTTTTTTTTGAGACAGAGTCTCACTCTGTTGCCCGGACTAGAGTGCCATGGTGTCAGCCTAGCTCACAGCAACCTCAGACTCCCTGGGCTCAAGCGATCCTCCCTCCTCAGCCTCCCGAGTAGCTGGGACTATAGGCATGCCCGGCTAATTTCAGTTTTAAGTAACAGCAACTCAACGCAAACTGGCTTAAGCAAATAAAAAAGAAAATTGTGGCTAAACTATTAATTCGTAAAAAACACCAGGGGTTAACTGGCTTCTGGCCCGGCTGAATCCAGGAGCTACAAAGATATCATTGGGACTCTGTGTTCTGTGCCATCTCTTGGCTCCGCTTTCTTCTGACTTCATTCTCCTGACTTCATTCTCAAACGGCCAAATAGTAAAAAATGCCCTTCGGTAGCTTCAAGCTAATGATCTCAGCAAAGGATAAGTCCTCTTTCCTGATTGTTCCTGCAAAACTTCGGGGTGCTGTTTCGGTGACTGGCCCAATGTGGGGCCCATGCCCAGGCCAAGCCAATTCTCGAGGTCAGAGCACGGGACGTGGCGACAGACCTGGATCTGGCAGCAGGCCTGGGAATGGGGTGGCAAAGACAGCACCGTTTACTCAGCAGGGACTGAGACTGGGAATGGGGGAAGGGTGGTTTCCAAAAGGCAGTGGGGCTGTTATTGGAAGGGATGGTGGACAGGCAACCCCGACAACAGCCCCCACACCCCTGCACTGGGCATCAGCTAAGTTAACCCCCCAGCAGTCCCACACAGTGAGACCATTCTTGTCCCCATTGTACAGATGGGGAAACCAGCTCAAAGAGGCAGAGTCCCTTGCCAGTGTCACAGGCCTAGTAAGTCAGGAACAGGGAGTGTGGATTCTTTTGTACCACACAGAGAAGTTAGTGGAGAGGCCACAGCCTCTGAAATACAGCAGGTCAGAGAGGATTTGGCTGATTAGACCTAGTGAATGGAGGGGAAGAGATAAAGAGCAATTGTCTCTGATGAGCCTGGCATCATCCCCACAGCAAATGACACATAAATCACAGTCATTCATTCATTCACTCACTCACTCACATTCCCACCATCTCTCCTGTCGTTCAGCAGTACTGAAGCAGTACAGCCCTGGGGCCAGGCTGCCTGGTCCTCCAGGAAACAGAGCCTTTGGCAAGAAATGAGGTGCTGATAGTTTCATTTGAGGTTGAATCCCAGGGCAGCAGGAGCGAGGGAAAAGGGAGGTAGGCAAGGATGAGAAGCCAGGCAACATGATGTGTGACCACTCCGCCATGCTTCACAGTGGGCCAGGCCGTGGCCCCAGGCGGGGAGGAAGGAGGAACTCATCCTCCCATTTCCTATTGCTCAAAGTTCATCCCATAGAACAACTTCCCCCACCCCGACTTCTGCAATGCCTTCTCCATCCCCTGTGGCAGCCATTTGGGAGCCAGGTCCCACACCCTGGGATGTGGTCTGGGGTGGGTCAGACCCTGGAAAAGCAGCCGGTCAGCTTCAGTTGTGGAGCTCTGGGGACCCCATGGAGTCCTCCAGCCACAGCTGTGGCTAAGGCAGAGCAGGCAGCCAAGAGTCTGGTGGGCAGGAGGAGCTGAGAGGATGTGGGGAGGCACAGACCCACACTCCAGCCGTGACTTAACATCTCCATGCCTTGGTTTCCCTGGCTGAAGCATGTGTGAATGGGAGGTTGGACTAAACTGGGGTTACCCACTTGACATCTGCCAGACTTCTGGGAGGAGTCCACAATTTGTTGGTGCTGAGCCAAAAAAAAAAAAAAAAAAAAAGCCAGGTCTCTGTTTCCAGCTGGAATGATTTCAACTCCAGGCTCACCGGTAGTGATGGAACAGTCAGCTCAGACAGGTGGTTCTGGGTATGTCTGGAGTAATACATGTGAGGAAGCGGATTCTGGCTCCATGTATGCAGTCTGCTTGGTAGAAGTCACCTTTCAAACCCCAGAATCCAAGGGGGACAGGTGAGGAGCAAGCTTGCGCTCACCTCGACAGTCCCTCCCCGTGATGATGTTCTTGGGCACCAGGATTCCACGAGCTCCTTCCCCAGGCCTCCTTTATCAGGAACTCGCAAACGCTGCGCGCCAGTCCTCCGGCTGCGTCACTGCCCCAGCTGTGTTCCCTGTGCCAGCCCTACGATCGCCAGCCGTGGACTTTGGACAAGTCATTCTCCCTCTCTGAACCCCAGTTTCCTTAACTGTAAAGGGAGACTGATGTCTAGGTATGAAAATATTGAAACATATACCCACACAAAGAATGTGAAAGAAACATATGTGAGTGTTCAAAAAAAAAAGCCTCATTCATAATAGCCAACATCTGGAAACCGCTCAAATATCATCTGCTCAATGGATAAACTGGCACATCCACACCGTGGAATGCGACCCAGCGATAAAAAGGAATGAGCTATTGATTCAACAATGTGGATGCACCTCAAAAACATGCTGAGTAAACAAAACCAGACACGGAAGAATACATACTCTGTGACAATCTTTATATGAAATTGTAGAAAAGGCAAAATGAAACTCTAGAACAAAGGCAGAGCAGTGGTTGTCTGAGGTCTGAGGGACTGACCATATCCTCCGAGAGATAAGAAATGTTCTACATCTTGATTGTGGTGGTACTTACAAGGGTGTACACATTTGACAAAATTTGTGAATTATACACTTAAAATGGGTGGATTTCATTACATGTAAAGTATACCTCGATAAAGCTGATTAAAAAAAATAAAACCAAAGAAAAACATTATCTCTATTAGGACCCTTTCTATGACAGAAACCCATTTCAGGCTGGTTTTAGAAAAAGAGAAATGCACTGGCTCATATAATCAGTTTAGTTCAGGGGTAGCGTTGACTTCAGGCATGGCTGGATCCAGGGAGTCACGGACATCTGGACACTATACTTTCCATCTCTTCGTTCTCTTTCTTCTTTGTTGACTTTGTCTTCAAGTGGAGGACAGGATAGCCACCAGCAGTTCCAAGCTTCCATCCTGTCAACCTAGCAACTCCCACGTAAAGAGAATGCCTCTTTCCCCATAGCTACTACAGAAGACCCATAGCAGAGTCTTAGGAACCTATGTCCAGGCCTGGATCACATGCCTGTGTCTAAAGCCAGTGGTGGGGCTGGTCCCACCTGAACACTAGGGATACAGAGTAGGGGAGAGGTGGTCCCCGGAAGGGCCATGGAAAGCCAACAGATGGCCACCTCATATGTAGGGGGCAGTGTGAGTGCCCACTCCTACTCCCAGACAACTCCGCAATGTCCAGGCTGTCAGGGACAGATCCCAAACTCACTCAAGCCCAAGGCTGCTGTTCTGTGATGTCACAGACTCTGTTAGATGTAGGAAGTCAAAACAGAAAGCGAGCACTAATTGCTTCCCCACCAGTCAGGCCGAACAGAAAGCCCTTCCTGCCAGTGCTGGGCGAGGAAGCACTCCGAGGAAGCCGGCAGGGGAGGGAGGAGCTCTGCAGCGGCCACTCTGGCCCAGGTCCAGAGGGAACGCCTTGGCGCTGATAGCATCTGGACTTGTAGGACAAACCCCCAGCAAGGAATAAGCCTGCATGGGTGCTGGGCCTCAGTGGTGCAGACCAGAGAGGAATCCAGAGCCAAGAAGAGGACTCCAGCTTTCCAACCCAGAATCACCGTCCCAGTGCGGTTCGGCCAGGGCAGGAGGGCCAGAGAGGAGGCTGTCAGGAAAGGTGGTCCGTGCAGGATCAAGGAAGGAGGGCTCCATCCGCACGTTCAAACCAAAGGTCACTTCCCGAGCAGTGCGGCGCGACCACCGTTCACCGAGCCCTCTCCAGGCCGGGCACCACAGAGCTCCCTGCTGGAGTGCACTCCTAGAAAGGGAGGGAAGGCAGCAGCAACTTCGTGTCTATATTCGGAATAAGCCCAGAAAGTACAGGGAACTATTATGCCCTTCAAACGAATGAGGCGCAACAGGCTCAGAAAAGAGGGGGCTCTACCCAAGGTCCTCGGCCTCAGACTCCTGGGCAAAGGCTTGTCCTACCCCAACTCCTGGAGCTCAAAGCTCTTGCCTCAGCCTGGTCTAGCAGCTGTGGCTAGACACTGGCTACCCGGGTCAGAAATAATAGGGCTATTTCCCAAGCCAGCTCCCCAGGGCACACGGGCAAGAAGAGCGGGGCTGACGTCCACTGCGCCATCTCCCACTGAGGTGCTGGCTGAGTCTGCCTGCACGGCCATCCTGCTTTCTGAGAAGCAGGTTTACTGGATGTCGTTGCCAAGAGTGTGCACTCTGCTGCAGAGGGCTGGGTGGGGAGACGGCAAGAGCCAGACTGAGGAGGGAGAGGGCCGATGCCAAGCAAGGGAAGGAGTGGCCAAGCGCACGGGGCCCTGCCTTCCAAAGGAAGCCTGAGGGCTGGCCCAGAGCCACGGGGCTCCGGGAAAGTGGTGCTCTCGGCTCCCAGCTCCCATCTCCACCCGCCATGTCCGAGGCAGGCTGGCCCTCCGGCTCCGCAGACCCGCCAGGGAACAGCTGACCACTTCCTGGAGCCAACAATGCGCCCATCGTTAGCTCCCTGCACTGGCAGCCTGCCCAGCCAGCCCGCAGGCACGGCCTCTGGAGTCGGGCTCTGCAGTAAGGAGGGAGGGGCAGGAACAGTGGGCTAGAGACCTGGACACCCCCAGCAGGGCTCCTGACCCTGAGCGCCCAGACAAGCAAGCCCCACGCAGGGCTGCGCTCCTTCCTAGACGTCCAAGTGAGGAGCAGAGAACCAGCTGGGTGGTCTTGGCCAAGCCTTACGAGTATTCAGAGCCTGTTCCTCATCTGTGACATGAGGCTAAACTCTGCCATGCCCAGAGCTGGGATTGGCGGTGGCAAGGGCAGGCCGAGGGCGGCGGTGGATCCAGGCTGGCCAGGTGCACACAGCATCTGGAACTAAGGGAAGATCACCCCCTGCTGTGGGCAGACACCTCGAGAGACAGCAGCCCCCAGCCCTCGGCACACTGCGACGACCAAGTGCTGTTATTATTAAGCACTATAATATGCTTATGTTCCATGTGCTCGTTATAAATGCTAATGACTAGTATTACTGAAACAGCACTAATCGTGGGGGTCAGAAGATGCAGATTTAAATCCGAAGTCTGCCATATCCTGAGTCCTCAGATAAGTCCCCCGATCTCCTTAGCCTAAGTTTTCTGTCTGCGAAACAAGGATCAAAAGATAACTGAGTGGCAGAGGAAATAATGGAAGTGAAAGTCTGCCAGCTGCAAATGGTCACACCCCTCTATCGGGCTCTGCGGGCAGAGTCGGAGGAAATCTCCATCTCTACCTGTGGGCACGCAGCCTAGTGGTTCTCCCCTGGCCGCTCACCACCACCACCTGAGGAACATAAGGAACATAAGACAACAAACAAAAACAAAGAAACTAACCCCTGGGCTCCCCCCACAACCCCTAGCAGCTCACATCCAATTGGCCTTGGGTGAGGCCCGGGCATTGGCTTTTTCTTTTCTTTTCTTTTTTGAGACAGGGTCTTGCTCTGTTGCCCAGGCTGGAGTGCAGTGGCATCATCATAGCTCACTGCAGCCTCCTGCATAGCTGGGACTATAGGCACATGCCAGCAAGCCCGGCTAATTTTCCTTTCCTTTTCTTTAGAGACAGTCTCACTATGTTACCCAGGCTGGTCTTGAACTCCTGGCCTCAAGCGATCCTCCTGCCTCGGCCTCCCAAAGTGCAGGAATTATAGGTGTGGGCCACTGCACCCTGCCAGCACTGGCATGTTTTCAACACTCATGTGCTTCTTATATGCAGCTGGGCCAGGAAGCAATGCAGCAGCCCTCTCAGAAATCAGACTGGCGAGAGCCCACATGTCCAGCCTCCTCACTGACAATTTCGTCAATCTCGGTTTGGAGAGAGAGCCAGTGCTGCTCTAACGCCCTCCAAGACCTCTGAGCTTCCCGGCTGGAGGCCAGCGACAGCCCACAGTACATCCCACTTGTTAAAAAGAAAATAAAGGCTTTCTGGCTCCCGAGGGCACAGGGCCATTGCTCAAATGGGTTATGAGCCTGCCCCTTTTAAGAGTCCCATTCTTGCTAAGTGGGTGGGGGTGTACAGGCACAGGGGAAAAAGCTGAAAGGATATATTTCATCAGCAGACATTATCACTAGGTACGGGCATTTATAAGCCTCTGTATAGAAGGCAATTCTTTTATAATTAGGAAAAAACCGATCAGTTTTATTTCTGATGTAGTGCCTTTTAAAATAAGTTGATATATGGTCTTTTGCAAATGTTTTGGGGTAATGAATGAGGAACACATGCAGGAGCAAGGTTTGGGGGGACAGAAGGGCAGGAAGAAGGGGCCTCAGGGGAGGGGATGGTTGATTTGATGTTAGCAAATGCTAGCGAAGCCCAGTAGGGATGTTGTGAGACTCTCATTTCAAGAGAGCCCCATCCATCTTTCCCAGGAAAAGATAAATATCCTTTAAACTTTACCTTGGAGCTGTCCCTTCCCCTGAGCAGCAAAAGGCTGAGGCGTGAGCAAACCCAGCCCCTTACAGACTGTCAGAGCTGCTATGCAGGCACAGCCCCGGCATCGTGGGCCAGAGCCCAGCAGGGAAAGTGTCGTCCTGGCCGGGAAGGAGGATCGTGTTCGGAGGGTCCCACAAAGGCCAAGCACACGTGGCCATCTTCTCAGGTGACAAGAGCTTTTGAGCTGGCACCTGGGCACCCTATAATATCTCAAGGATGAATTTCCATCAGGCCGACGAGACATGGGGTGGACCCCCTGGAGCAGGCAGAGTCCTGCCTGTGCTTTGTTCAACGCCCCGTCCGTCCACCATGGCCAGCCCCGGCCCAGTCTCAGCCGGAGAGCAAGGCTCTGCTGCTTCGGGATTTGGTGACATTCTCGTAGATTGGTGGTGTTGGGTAAGAGAGGCATGTCACAAGTTGGTTTCCATTTAAAAACATATTTCTGCTTGTTGAGAATCCCCTCAGGATCCCCAAACCCACTCCCCTCAACATAAGGCCTTGGCTCAGTCAAAATACAGCCACGCGTCGCTGAACGATGGGGACGCGTCCTGAGAAATGCAGTTAGGTGGTTCCGCCGTTGTGCGAACATCACAGAGCGTGCTCGCCCGGACTAGATGGCACAGCCTGCTGCACACCTCGGCCGGGCGGCTTGGACTCTTGCTCCCAGGCGATGCTCCTGCTCGGCATGTTACTCTACTGAATACTGTAGGCAACCGCAACACGCGGTGAGTATTTATGTATCTAAACATGTCTCAACACAGAAAAGACACAGGAAAGATAGGGTGGTATAATCTTACGGGGCCACGGTCGTTCATGCGATCCATTGTTGACCAAAGTATTATGCAGTGCGTGACTGTATCTGTGAGGTGGGCTGGATGAGGTGGGGTGGGGGCACCTGCTGAGAATGAAGGAGATCCATGAAGTGAAACGGGGATGGAGAACATTCCGCCAAGAAAAAGCAAGCTCCAGGGTCACAGCAGAGGGAAAAAGACCCCAAATTCACTGCAACTATTTTCAAAATGGCCAGGTCACTGGGTCTCAGAGAGCAGACTCTGAGGCTCCTTCTATTTAAAAAAAAAAACAATGCAAGTTCCTGCCCAGCTGCCTTCTCCCCTCCTGCCCCAACTTCTCAGGAAAGCGGGGGCATCCCGTCCAACACGCTTGCCTTTAACATAACCGACCCCAAAGACGACCTTCCTCAGGCACTGCGCAGCATATGTAGCTGGGCTCTTCCAAACCTTCTCTGCACGCACACCAGGGAGGCCCTGCACCCTCCTGGGCTCCATCCTGCACAGGAATGTCTCCATGCCCAGCCCTCCCCACCCTCGTCCACCTCAGTCCTCCACCAAGAGACGTTAACGTATGCAAACAAAATTGTTTTAATAATCAGCAAGTCCCCATCACTCTTATTTTGGGGAGGTACATTCCAATCTGACCCCACGAAGTCCCTCCCATTCCAGAGGAGCCAAGTGGGCGAGGGGTAGGTTGGTGGCCACTGCCGCTGCCCGATGCATACTGCAAGAACAATAAGGATTTTTAGGGGCATTATGACTGAGTCAGAAAACACAGCTGCCCCTGAAAGTCCCTCATTTTTCTTGCTGTCCTTGAACACTCTCCAGGCGAGTAAGCAGTCATCCAGCTGGCCCAGGTGAGCTGAGGTGAAGCTGGTGTCCCCTCACCTGACACTGGCCCACCAGCCCATCTCCCCACAGTTCGTGGCAAGCTCTGTGGTGGGCAGGATGGCTGCAGGGTCTCCAGAGAGGCAGTTCTCACCAGTGATCAGCTTGGCCAGTGGCCAGCCTCATTCCCCTCCCGAGACACACAGAGGAATGACCAGCCTTTGCTCCACTCAGAGCCTTCTGCCGGCAGGGAGCCATGGACCAGCATCCTGGTGGAATTCCAACATGGGCGCAGCCCCAAGAACTGGGGAACAGCGGCCAGAGCTGAGAGAAGAGTCAGTGGCTCTTGTCTTCACAGGAGGGGCAAGGACCATCTCAGAGTGACAGCCCCAGGCCTAACGTGACACATGAACAGAAGAGAGCTACCCTCCAGCCTTCTTACGACCAGGGCCTCTGCTGCAGCCAGGCCTGGTTCAGGTAGAGAGAAGAAATACCAGGAGGTGCCTGGAAGACCAACCCAGGCCAGAAAACCTGGGGGAGAAGGAGCTGCCTCAACTCTCCCCAACCCCTTTTAAAGAACAACATACAGGTGGGAGGATCGCTTGAGCTCAGGAATTAGAGACCAGCCTGGGCAACATAGCCAGACCCCACCTTTGCAAAAAATTTTAAAAAATTAACTGGGCATGGTGGCACGTGGTTATAGTCCCAGCTACTCAGGAGGCTGCAATGGGAGGATTGTTTGAGCCCAGGAGTTTGAGGATGCTATGATTGGGCCACTGCACTCCAGCCTGAGCGACCAAGCAAGATCTTGTCACAAAAAAAAAAAAAAAAGGAATATACAGACATGGGATTCCAACAAGAGTGGGCATCTGAACTCTTACTCCCACCACCCTCTTTCACATTCCAAAAGGAAAAACAAAAGAGGAAATGAGCAAATTTCAGCTCTGTCACAGAAACCAAAGGAAGGATAGAACTGTTCCTGGAAGGCTTAAGGTCACAGATCCTCTGTCCCCAGTGCAAGGCAAGAAGCTGCAACCTAGAGAAACAGTACGTCCTGGGGAGCTGCTGAACGCGGATCCTAGGCCGGCCCTCCCCTTCTCTGCCATATCTGGCCCCACAGTCAGTGGAAGGCAACAGCTTCACGTGGGCCTGAGCAGGAAGGCAGGTCCGCCTCATACCCTTCTCCAGAAACAGCCTACGAGCCCAGGAGTTCAAGGTTGCGGTGAGTTACGATCGTGCCAGCCTACGATAGGCAACAAAGTCAAGTACCAAGACTTTGGACTGTTCCAGATGGTTTTTCGGTTCAAATCAATGAGCTGACAGGCTCCGCTGGGAAGCGCAGGCTGAAAGAAAGCAGGGTGGCGAGAGAGGGGTGGTCGGAAAGTAGCCAACAAGAAGAAAGGGAAGGGGCCAGCGACGGATCCGTTTTCCTATGGGAGGATGGAAAACAAGAGCTTCCAGCATCAGAGCCGTGTTGAGGACCCTCCTTAACGGATGATCCCTTGTGCCCCCGGCCCAGGCGGCCTCCAGGGCAGCAGGGGTCAGTCCACTGCCAGCACCAGGACCCCCTGCAGGCCACTCTCCACAGATCCCAGGCCTTTCTGACCCTCTGGGGAATGTAGTCCTCTGAACCCCATGGCATGGAATGCCACCCATCTGTGGAATGCCACCCATCAACGGGAAACTTGTCCCCTGAAGCCAGGCCATCCACCCGGAGCCCCAGCATGGCTCCAATCTGCCCAGCTGGCCGCCGGGAGCCTGCCATGCCCAGCCTGGCACTGCACCTGCTCCTCAGGGGCCTGGTCATCGGTTTCGCTGTCTGGCAGGAAACGTGGCCTCCCGGAACACAGGTGGTCCTCAGACAGACAGCCTCAGTGCCGCTATCTGCTTACTTGCTGTGTGACCGTGTTTAAATCACTTTGTTTCCCAGCCTCAGCTTGCACATCTGTAAATAGGAACAACAAGCCCTATTTTGCAGGGTAGTGTGAGGACTGAAGAAAAGAAAGTGTACAACGTGCTTAGAAGGCCCCTAACAAAAGCATATTCCCCCAGACCCCAAGGGTAAGGGCTGGGCCATGGAGAACTCTTCCCCTCTGGGAAGAGGGGCTGGGGCAGGCTGACACTGCGCCTTCTGCCCCACGCTCCGGCTTCCTTCCCGTTCAAACCGAGAGGAGCGTGCCCGGAACCCTGGCTGCCGGCTCCAGCCTCTGCTCTCTCAAGCTGCCCTTCCGGCACCTGTCATCCACCCAGAGCTTCTGCCCTAATTAAGATCACAGCCATATACTCCACTCACGAAACAAAACCTGAGCACTCCCCACACATCAGAATACCACTGAACGACATGACCACACTGGAGGAGACTCGGCCCCCACGGCTCATGCCACCTTGTGTGAGCTGGTGCCACTGCCTGGCATGCCCCCACCCCATGCAGTGCTGCAGTGAGGGGCAGACCCAGCCTCCCACGCAACAGCCATAAGCTGGGGCGGGCTGCTTACCCCTCCGGGCTCCGGCCTGCTCCTTTGCCAGCCTGGGGTGACTACCTATCTCATGGGGCTGTCTGGAGGACGGAATGAAATCATTCATGTGACAGGCTGAGAACTGTGCCTGGCACAAAGCATTCAATCAAATGAGCTATTATTGCCATTTCCCTCTCTCTTCAAGACGCAGCTCACCTCCTCTGGGTGACCTTCCTGACCCCAGCCCCTCCCTGGGTTAGAGCCCCTTTCCCCAACTCCAACAGTCGCCACGGGAGCCACGCTGTGCTTTACCTACTGGTCCTTCCCACCAGAGTGCGGTCCCGGGACCACCTACATCACAATCACATACCTCCTAACAAGGCTGATTCGCACCCCCCGCCCCAGGCCACCAGAGACCCTGGAATCTGCATTGCTAAAGGCTCCTCCTGAGATTCTCAGACACCCAAGCTTGGGAACCACTGCTCTGGGCCGTCTTATGACCACGCTACAAGCAGGGCTTGGGCCGGGAGAGCTGCCCCTGACAGTGGCCAGAGAACTGCTCTCATGCGGTGCTAAGTGTGTGAAGGTGACCCATCTGGGCTTGGCTTTGGCAGCAGAGCTAACCCACCGCCAGTCCAGCCCCACAAGCCTGTCTGGGGCCTCATTCTGTGCGAGCCTGGGCCGGGCACACACTGAGGACTGAGGGGTGCCCCCTTCCTCTGGGGCTGACAAGCCACCAGGGCTTAGCAGGGAGCCACAGAGTGAGAGGCTCCACTCTGAACATGGAGTCCCTAAAATAGCCGGCAACTCAAAACACCATGATGGAAGAAAAAGAAAAGCCAACCAGATATTGATGCTTGTTTGCAACTTGCTTTAGAAAGAAAACCGTGTACCAGCCCTACCCTGGCTAGGAAAGGTGGTGATCCCAGAGGAGGGCAAAAGTCCCAAAATGTCTCGGGGGACCCTCCTGTAGACAGAAGCCACTGGGCACATACAGGGACCTGCTGCTGCCTTGCGGGGGCACTGGGGCCTATGGCAGGGGCTGGCTGAGGATCTGGCCCTGGCGTCGGGAGAGGCCAGGCCTGCCTTGAGTCAAGGGCCAAACATCCCTGGCAGAGAGCTTGGGGGAGGAGGATCTGCGGGGTCCTGCCCTCCTTCCGCCCACCCCCGCCAGTCTGCCCTGGGTCAGCGCACGGTGCAGGTGGGAGTCCGAGGGCTCGGCTGGATTCAAGCCTCTGCATACAGTGAAAAGCCTTCTTGGCCTCGCCTGCCCGAGTCGCCTTTGCTGGACGTTCTGGGGCTGGAATGAACAAGCCAGGAGACCTGAAACTCATCCCCCAGAGCCTCTGGGTTTACGATATCCAATCTCTCTCTGCCAGAAATTCTTTTGTAAGAACACATCAGCTTCGAAACGTTCATTCTCAGCCCCTCAGCTCCCGCCATGCCCCGCAAACTCTCCGGAGACTGGGCTCCCCCAGCAGCGGCCCTGCCTGGCCCAGGGCTGACGGCCGGCATGCCTCGGGGCTTGGCTCGGCCCCCAAAACTCATCAGTGGAGGGAGGCCCGAGTGCCCCCTGGCAAGGCTGGACCTGGACCCGACTGCATCTGTCCACACAAAACACACTCCTGCTACCGAGGCCAGGGCGGGGAGCGCAGCGCCTTCCCTTCATCCATGTGTGTTTCCAGACCATCCCAGGAGCCAAAGCAAGGGGTGGGTGCCGGCAGCAGAGGAACAATTTCAGTTTCTTTAAAGGGGACTCCACTGGGGGGAGGGATGCAAGGCAAGCAGACCAGGCAGGCGGACAGCAGGGCTATAGTACGGGGAAGAAGAATCTGATTAAGGACACGTCTGTCCTCTTGACAAGGACTCACCAAGCTATGGCTGAAAGGCCAACCTAGCCCGCCACCTGTTTTCACAGAGCTTTATCAGAATGAAGGTGTACTCACTCATGTTTTTGCCATAGCTGCTTTCATGCTACAACAGAACAGAATAGCTGCAACAGAGACCCCATGGCCCTCAAAGCCTAAAATATTTACTATCTGACCCTTTATGGAAAAAGTTTGATGACTCCTGCTTTTCTGATCAGTATTTGCTTGGCACCCAGTATGCACCAGGCACCCAGCTGGGCACTGGGGACAGCACAGCAAGCAAAGCCTGCTGAGGCCTCATGGAGTTTAAGGCCTGGTAAGGGACAGTTCTGAGGGTCACAGGGACAGCCAAGTCACCTGCCCTGGTAGAGGTGCAGCTATCTGGGCATCTCGTCCACCAGTCAGCTGAACCCTCATTTAGCCCACAAGCTCCTTCTATGGAGGAAGGAGAAACGGGCTCTGGAAAGGCTGGGACTCTGCCCCTGTCTCTGGGCACATAGCTGCTTCATCTTTATTAAACCAATGCTACTACAGGGCCACAGTCTCTTCCTCCAAACCTTCGGGCCACATGTGTTTCAGAATTTTTCAGGTTTTAGAAAGAGAATGTGATGCCTATGCCACATGCGAAACAACACCCCAGCAGAACAGCGCCCATAATCAAATACATTAATATCTCTGCAGTGAAACTCCCAAGAATATTCATGCTTCCCAGGATAAAGATAGACTGTCATGGTCGCAAGTCAGGGTTTGGTCAGGTTTTTCCACTAAATTGGTGACTCTAAATTAGGCTCTGAGGGATGAGTTTCAGGTCTCCTGGCTTGTTCATCCCAGCCCCAGAACGTCCACCGAGGGTGAGTCGGGCAGGCGAGGCCAAGAAGGCTTTTCACTGTATGCAGAGGCTTGAATCCAGCCGAGCCCTCGGACTCCCACCTGCACCGTGCGCTGACCCAGGGCAGACTGGCGGGGGTGGGCAGAAGGAGGGCAGGACCCCGCAGATCCTCCTCCCCCAAGCTCTCTGCCAGGGATGTTTGGCCCTTGACTCAAGGCAGGCCTGGCCTCTCCCGACGCCAGGGCGAGATCCTCAGCCAGCCCCTGCCATGGGCCCCAGTGTCCCAGCAAGGCAGCAGCAGGTCCCTGTATGTGCCCAGTGGCTTCTGTCTACAGGAGGGTCCCCCGAGACATTTTGGGACTTTTGTTCTCCTCCTGGATCACCACCTTTCCTAGCCAGGGTAGGGCTGGTACATGGTACAAGTTTCAGTTTTCAGAGTTCTTTGGAGTTCAGAATTTTGGAGAAAGGGGGGTAGCCTGCACCAACCACAGTTACAAAACACAAAAGCTGGGTCCCAACTGCTTCCTCCTGGTCTTGGTGGGACATCATCCCAACCCCTGCCAGACTGCCCTCACTGCCACCTGGCATAAAGAAAGCACACCCAAGGCATACAGTAAAAATGTAGTGAATGAATTTATGTCACAGAATCTTTTTCCTCCTAGGAACAGCTACTAACATTACTGTTAAAAAATGTAGAACAGGCTGGTGCAATGGCTCACGCCTGTAATCCCAACACTTTCGGAGGCCGAGGCAGGAGAACTGCTTGAGGCCAGGAGTTCAAGACCAGCCTGGGCAACACAGCAAGACCCCATCTCTACAAAATAGCCAGGCATGGTGGCATGTGTTTGTAGTCCTAGCTACTCAGGAGGCTGAGGCACGAGGATCGCTTGAGCCCAGCAGTTTGAGGTTACAGTAAGCTATGATCCCACCACTGCACTCCAGCCTGGGCGACAGAGTGACACCCCATCTCAAAAAAAAAAAAAAATGTAGAAAAGTAGTATTTAATGCCAACCTTGCCCACCTGCTTCTTACCAGGAACACAGAAAAGATGACATAAATGAATAATCAATCTTTCCAACTCCAATTACTCAAGACAAGGAAAATACACTATTTTCTGGTCACTGTTGCTGCCTGATGGGCAACATATTAGGTTTGGGGGGAATAGGTGAGTGGGTGGGAGCCAAAATTTTAAAAACCCATTATTTTTCTCCCATGTATGCTTCCTTAGAGCCTCCCTGTGGCCAAAGTTGCATTTGGAAATCTAAAATAATTTATCTCATCATGAATTTCTAAGAGCTAATTGGATAATCTGGTTTGAAATGTTCTAATTATATTCTTTTGGGAGGGAAAAAAAGCAATACACACACACACACATATATATATTTATATCTCATACTTAACAGCACTTTCAAAAAGTGTAAAATATCTAGAAAGCCTCAGATATAAGGTTAAAAAAAAACTTAAGATAGTGATCCTGCAAGAATATTTTACTACACATTTTAAACAGATGAACCATCCCCTATAATATGCACAGTTCTTCTCCATTAAAGGACATCTGAAAAGATATTACAGCAGTAACCCCCACCAGGTGTTCTGGAATTAAGTGGATCTCCCCACCCCCCACCTTTTAATGCAACACGTTTTTAGGATTCTGAAATGTCATACCCTCTGTTTCTTAATAGAGTACTCCTACGAATGACTACCAGAAATTTCCTCATTGCCTGAGATTTCTAAACCCCAAATGGGGAAAGAGGTTCTCGATTCCATTGGTGATCTCCACCTCACCCCCGCACGGGGCAGATTTCTGGGAGGGATTTTACTAGGTGATTGGGAAACGCTCCTAGCCTGCCTGCCGACACCGTCTCAGGGTAAGAAGGCAAGAGAGGATGGCCGGCGGGAGGGGTGTGCATATGAGAGTGCCCCAGAGAGGGCATCCCTCCTGACGCCTAACACCTAGAAGAATGTCAACGTCTCCGGGGCCTGGCACACCGGCCCAATGAGCCAAAAGCTGCCCGTGAGCTCTGGGACTCTATTTAGTCAGGGCTGACTGCCCGTCACAGCGAAGAGGCACAGAAATGCCACCTGCAAACCCGGCGCCTGCAGCTCTGCCATCCTGGTGGAGACCTGTGAGGACACCTGGACTCTTTGTGGAGAGGACACAGGCATCCTCACGGGCATTTTCTCTGGCCCTCAGCAGGAGACATGCTACCCATCTGAGAGGTATCATATGCCCCAACGGGGAGGCACCGTGCAGGCTCGCGTGGCCTTGGCCGACACGGGACTGCAGAGTGCACCAGGAGCTGGCGCTGCTGCTGGCCAGTCAAGTTAGTTTCACTTTCTGGTTCCCACCCCCCCTGGCACTTTTCACCCTGAAGAGAGAAAATGTCCTTTAAATGCCAAAAGAGAAAACCCTCGAAAATGTTCCTTGTCATTTTCTTTTTTTTTCTGAAGACTGTCTTTCTCTGAAGGCCAAGTAACAGGCTTTGGTGAAAACTCTGTTGGGGCTCAGAAAATTATAGCCCCAAGTGGGGTGCTCTGGCGTGCTGAGGACTTTGAACCAAAGGAGACGGGGAGGCCTCCGACATGGGTCTCTGTGACCTCTCCTGCCTGCCTGTCTCTTGCCCCTTTCTCCTTGGCAGCACGTCACAGACACCAGAATTCCTCTCCCCCAGAACAAGCCATGATACCTAGAAAGGCCAGGCTCTCCCTTCTCCCTTGAGGACCCTCATTCCAGAGGGGTCCTGCCCCATACCCAGGAAGAAGGGGTGCTACACAAGAAGGCCACGAGGAATCTGAACAGACAGGCCCTGCTGGGTTTCCCCCTATTACCTTTTGTCCAATCACATTTCCACACAGCTGTCCATTCCTCATTGAGCCTAAGCATAAAACAGTTTTCCCTGAGTATCTGAGTCTTCATTTCTTTCTTTTTTTTTAAGAGATGGGGGTCTTACTGTGTTGCCCAGGCTGGGGTACAATCGCACAATCACAACTCACCGCTGCCTCTAACTCCTGGGCTCAAGGGATCTTCCCACCTCAGCCTCCTGAGTAGCTGGGACTACAGGCATGCGCCACCATGCCTGGCTAGTTTTTTATTTGTAGAGATGGGGTCTTGCTATGTTGCCCAGGCTGGTCTTGCACTCTTGGCCTCAAGTGATCCTCCTGCCCTGACCTCTCAAATGTTTAGCTTATAGGCATTTGATCCACTGCACCTGACCAGGTCTTCATTTCTGAAAGCTCCCATGTCCTATAAAACTTTGATTAAATACATTTGTTATGCTTTTCTCTTGTTAACCTGTCTTTGCTATAGGAGTATTGGCTGTGCCCCTTGTGACGGAGAGGAAAGGTTTCCGTCCCTATAACCCCAACTATGTAACTTCAGTCCCCTGGGCTGCTTAGCTCTAATATGATTACACATCTAAATGCAATAAACGGAGCAAAGTGGTATTATTTTTCTGGGAAAAACCAACATCATAAAAGGGTCTTTATTGAATCAAGGGCCCATGAACTGTTCTCTTGCCTAATTATGGCTCCCAAGTGAACAAGGATGGGTTTCCAGGCAGGGCTCCTCACAATTCTCCGGCCCAAAGTCCAATGGGATATTTGTCACAACTTGTCTAATTATAACACAATCCACCAAAAGGATGAAAGAGAGAATGCCAGGATAGGTTGGCAGCCCCCTTCCCAGCTCAGGCTCTGGAAATGGGGATCTGGTCCTCAGGCCTCCTTCTATTTAGAAGGGCTGCCCCCTGCTCTAGCCTTACCCCTCACATTCAAAGTCAGGATCCTGGACGCTGCCCCTTCCCACTGTCAAAGCTTAAGTGGTTTTCCAACATCCTGGCACTGCCCCCCCCACCCTATTTCTATAAAAAAGGCCCATTGTTGAAATGTGATATTTTGCCAGATGTCTGAACATTCAGCGATTTGGCCAAGGCTAGCGTGTGCCCAGACCTGAGCAAAGATGAATGCTTGCCATCACCAGACACAGGAGGGGAGAGTGGCGAGTGAGAGTGTGTGTGTGTCTCAGGCCAGGGGAGGGTTCACCCTCCACACCAACCAGCTGGGAACAAGTGGTCTGGTTGACTTTTCCCAGATACGCAGTGGTCTGGCCAGGCAAGTTGAAGACTAACATTTTGCTTATCCTCAAGTCCTAGTTCCAAGTATCTGTTTAATCATGCTCAAAGTTCCAAGAGCAAAAACTTTTGTTTTTTTTTTTTCAAGAGAGACAGGGTCCTGCTCTGTCTCTCCCAGGCTGCTCGAGTGCCATGGCGTCAGCATTGTTCACAGCAGCCTCAAACTCCTGGGCTCAAGCAATCCTCCCACCTCAGCCTCCCGAGTGGCTGGGACTACAGGCATGCGCCACCGCACCCTGCTCCACATTTTATTTTTTTAAGTGTGCCCCCACAACCACAACAGCAAGCTCGGCAGGAAGGGATTCAGGAGAACAGCACCCTGACTTTCCCACTAACCTGTCCCCTCAGATAGGCTTAGGCACAATGAACCCACCCGAGAAAAGTCAGCAACTTCTGACCTTCACCTCTACCCCCTGCCCCTCCCCGCAAGTGGGGGTATGATTCCCTAAAGAAGCAGAAACCACCCCCACCTACCCCCAGCAAAGACCTGCTTTTCTTCCAGTGATTTCTTACCAGGTATCAAGCCAGCAGCAGGCTTGCCAGCTTCAGGTTGTCCTTCCTTGACCTAATGGGGGTTTGCTCATCAGCCCCATGGGCCCTGAGGTGAACTCTGGTGTCACTTGGGAAGAGGTACCATGTGCCACCCCTACCACATGCCTGGTGGTTCACACTGGCCTTCGTGTTCAATCCTCCAAACACCCTGCAATATGGACATGTATTGCCACACACAGGGAAACTGAGTCTCGAAAAGGCATCACTGGCCCAACCCAGGTAGTCTATAGGAGAGCCAGGTTTCCAACTCCAAAGCCAACGCCCTTTCTCCAACCGCCTGTCTTAAGCAGGAAAGACTTAAGTCCAGTCTCCTGAAAAGCCAGGTGCTATCAGCAAATAAGCAGCAATGCAAGTTAATTTAATTCTTTTCAGAAGGGTGGGAAGAGACAGTCTACCTTACAATGGACATGGAGGAAAAAGGATTATGTCTTAAATGTCTGCTTGGGAGAGGAGAATTTAAGCCCCAGTCACCAAGAAGGAAAAGCTAGTGTTTTCCCTTGAACCCCACATCCCCCAGGGCAGAAAGCCAGTGAGAGGAAGCGAGTTTCATGAGAATGAACCATAAGTCTTCATAGACTGATCCAAATTTCCCAGCTGCACATCTCTGAATCCTTCCCCCACCCCTCCCACTCCTCCAAACCACAGCCCCGGGCTCCACCCCGTGCCCTTCTCTGCACCTCCTTGCTCGGAATCTCAGAAGAATGCTAAGGCTAAGTAAGAGAGCTGCGGTTTATTCAGTCCAGTCGCCCCAGCCTAGACAGAGAAGGGGGCTCTCAGACCAGAGCAGTGAGCAGAGACTGAAATCAGGTGTCGGCTCTTCCCACAGGGCATTGCTTGCTCTCCCCAGCTCTCCCGGGGCAGCAAACTCAAACGGGCTAGCTACAGGGCGATTTCAAAATTCCCCAAAGGGAGGAGGGAGGGAGCATGGCACTGGGTAAGAAGTCACCTGCTCTGGGTCCTGTGAGCCCTGCCCTCTGCCCAGGGCCAGTTAGGACTACAAAAAGCTCTTAAGCACTAAGAAGATTATGGTCTATCCCCACCTGCATGCAGTTTGAAGTTCTAGGTAAAAACACCACTGAGCCATAGAAAAGCCGAAGTCCCAGGAATTTCTGATTTTTCCCCCCATGATGATTACTCTGCAGCATTTTTTGGAATATACAATTATTTTCTCCTCCCCCACCCCCTTTCAATTGTGTCCCCTGCTTGACTGGTCCTACTACAGTATACTCACCACGGGGTGAGTGAGTGAGCAAGTCGAGAGTGGCTGTGGCAATCCAAATGCCTTTTTCAGGAACTTTTCCTGAAACATGCTCGGTGTCAGAACTGGAAGAGTCTTTGGGCCTTTCGGCGTGGAGGCACTGCAGAGCAGATGTGCGCGGCCGCCACATCTGCAAACCAGGGTTCCTTTAAGGACTCGGCTTGCTAATCCAGGCCCATCCACCTCCTGTTCTACTGCTCCCAACCTGGGAGGCTGCACGCAGAAGGCCGGAGGTCCCAGCTCCTGCTGCACTGAATGTCAGTTGTGAGACTCTGGGAGAGTCCCTTCCTCTCTGAGTCTCAGCCTCGACTAATGCAACAAGCACTCACAATGCCCCTCATCTGCTCTCAGAGCTGGGGTAAAAATCAGAGTGGGCAGCGAGGGATCATGCCCATCTTACCCACAGATGTCGCCCCAGCCTCTGCCTGTCCTGGTCCCTTGGCACATAATTGGTGGCAACAAAAACAAGAGGACTAAGGCTCAGGGGAAGGGACTCTCAGATATTATCCCTATCTCAAGATTAGGAGGCCACTGCTCCCAGCGGGTTAAGTAAGGCCACACATTAGCAAGCAATGGAGTCAGCCTTCAACCTGCCTGTCCCACAAGCCTGAGGTCCCAATCACTCTGCACCCTTCTCAACCAGCACGTAAACAGATACAGATTCAAAATAAGAGAGCCGGGGATGAAGCCCGCCAGTAGAAGATCTACTGGTTTGTCTCAAGCACCTAGATACATTTTTCATAAGCCTTACCACATCCTTATGAGGTAGGTATCATAACCCTCATTTCATAAGAAACTGGGGCACAGAGAAGTCACTTGGCCAAAGCTACCCAGCTGGCAAGTGGCAGTTAGAACCCAAGCACATGTGGACCCAAAGTTCACGTTTATGGCCCTCACACTGGACTATTTCGAGAGACAAACCCTTCATGGAATTCAAAATGATCCCTCTCTCCTAAGACAACTCTCTTTCAGGGACTTATCACAGATTAGGAGCCCTGTTCTTTTGTGTAAAAGAACTGAGTCTGGCCAAATATTTACCAGCCCGTGCACGGCCCAGCAGCAGAATCAACTCCTCGAAGTATAAAGGGCCAAGCTGTCGCTAGACAAAGTGGGGGACAGAATCCTCACCACCAGAGAGGATTCAGACAGCTCAGCTTTGGGCAAAGAGGCACCAGAGGAGACTGGGGGAGGCAGCCTCAGAGGCCAGGCAGGGATGGCCACCAGTGACACCCTGAAGGGGTTTCTTTTAAGTATCAGAACTTCCAGAGTTGCTAGGACCTGCTGGGGGTGGAGGTGAGAGGCTCTGCATCTCCTAATACTTCCCTTTGTCATTCCAATACTGCTGGACAAAAATTGATCTCTAATCATTCATTGATCAGAGATTTTATTTTTCTTAAAAAAAAAAAAGAAAGCCAGAAGAGGCAAGGTTAATTATTCACCAGGCTGTAATTTACCTAAGAGTTGAGGGAATATAAGTTTCCTCGCAATAAGCAGGACCTGGAGTCCAGGTGGATTTTAGGAATCTCCAGTGGGTCTCCCTGGGGGTCTGGCTAAAATCCCTCCCCTCCCACCAGCTTGCCACCTTGCAGTTAGCTGCTTCCTGAAGAAGGCTCGTGGCAAACAAGTCTGATGTTCAAGCCACTTCCCCTCAAAAGGAAGAGGAAGATTTGAGGTGTTCGTCTTTGAAGGGTGAACTGGAAGTGGGGATGGGAGCAAGAGGGCATCTGCTCCAGAAAACTGTGAGAATTCAAGAGAGGAAAATCAAAAAGCCCTTGATTAAAACACAATTTCTAAATACAACAGCTTAAATGAAAGTATAAATCAGCCGGTGAGGCCAGGCTAGCCCAGCCCACCGCACGGCTGATTCAATCACATTGTGCAAAGGAAAAACCCAAGAAGGAAAAACCTAATCACCCACTTCCCCCAAAGCAATGAAGTACCAAGTCATTTCCTAAAAATCCATACAACCCTGGCCAGACCCAGAAAGAACGGGGCACAGTCTCAGGGAAAACTGCCCACCTATAGCCAGGCCTGGGGCGGGGCAGGGATCCTTATTCCCCTGGATTTATGTCCCCTGTCCCCGAGCCTGTCCCCTATGGGGTGGGTGCACAGCGGCCAGCTGGGCC
This sequence comes from Propithecus coquereli, assembly GCF_000956105.1. Lineage (NCBI taxonomy): Eukaryota > Metazoa > Chordata > Mammalia > Primates > Indriidae > Propithecus > Propithecus coquereli. The sequence goes on along the minus strand of NW_012148408.1, from coordinate 2,229,164 downwards.
TGCTTTTCCATATCTCATTGCTCCAGCACTTCTGGGATGTTTGTGACCACACAATATTCGGGAAATTTCCACCTCATTTACTCTTAGATACTGATCCCCAAGGCTGGGAGAGGCGCTGATTTGAAGGGAGAACTTTGTTTTCCCAACCTGATTCAGTGCTCCAAAGAGAGCATTTTTCTTAATTAGGGGCAAGGTCTTCAGTTGAACCTCACATCAGTTCCATTCCTAGGGAATTTTACCTTAAAACTAACAATTTGTCAAGATGCTAGGAAATCTACCTCACGGCCAAAGAAACTTTTCTTTTCTCCCATAATTCTGGCATCTGCACGTTCCACTGATTAGAGCCTCATGGACAACATTTGGGCCAACTGCAGGACAGGGCTATACCCCTTTCTGGGCTCCCAGGCCCAATCCTGCCTCAGTGACCCTGAAGCTCCCCTGACTGCCCTCCACACAGGTGGCTCCCCCTGCTCCAGCCCCACACGCCACCAAACAGGGACAGTGGCATGGGCAAGATGCCTGCAAGGACTACACTACACGTGGCCCACAGAGGTCTGTCCGGAGCCTGCGGAAAAAAAAAATGCCTCTCAAATGAGTCTTTGCAAAACCTGGCCAGAGGTGGGCCAACCTAGCCAGGCTGGTTTCTCCCTCTCCCTCCTCCCTGCTCCCTGCTTCTAGAAACCTCTCCTGCTTTCCAAAGCCAAGGAAGAAGGGGCCAGAGGTGGCCTATTTTGTCCACCTGCCATTCATACAATTCAAGTCACCTCGCTGCGTGTCCTTCAAATGTTTTTTCACAGTCCTCCCTGCCAAGACAGCCAAAACACAACGCAAAAACAAACAAAAAATCCAAAAAGTTGCAACACCAGATAAACCCGGAGTTTTCAGGAGTTGGTGGGGTTTCTCTTTGGGAGGGAGTAGAAGCAAACTTATTAAAGGAATAGAGTGTATAAGGGAGAAGGGAATTCCGGCATAAAACCTGAAGAGGACTGGAGCTGGTCAGCATTATGTTGCATTTGTCAAGGAACAAAAGACCAGCCATTAGGAACACGTCCACAGAGATCCGTTTTTAAAGAAATGGTGTGTGAGGGGTGGAGGGGGGCGGACAGGCGCTTCCCACTTCACAGGGGCCAAACCTCCACACCTCATCCCACCTCCCCGGGCTCTAGAAGTCGACTCTAGAAGTCAGGCTCTGTCCTCCCCACCCCCAAGCTCAAGGGTTGCCGCCCTGGAAAGCGCAGCAGGGCAGGTCCTGGTGACTGAGCTCGGCCCGTCGGGGAGTGGGGAGTCGTCTCTCCCCTCACCCCAGGTCGCCCAGGCGGGACCCGGCTCCGCCGGAAGGGTCCGGACCTTACGCAGAGACCGGCTCACCCTTCCGAGCTCACACATTTCTCCTGCGAAGCGCAGGATTCCCGACTCCGCGCACACAGCCAGCGGCGAACGCGCCTTGCCCCTCCTTCTCCAGTGTGGCCCTGGGAGGTGGCAGTCTGAGCTGAGCGCACGTGGGCCCAGAGGAAGCCGGCCTGGGGCGAGGAGCGTGGAGGAGACGCCGGTCCTGGGGGCCGAGGACTGGGACTTTGTAGGCCAGTTGATCCGACACCTCATCTCGCCCGCAAAGACCCAGCCCTCAGCTCCCGTCAGTCTCGGAGTTCGGGCGCGGCGCGCCCCCGACGGGCTTCCTCAGGCTGGGTCCGGCTGCCAGCTCTTTGCAGGGCGCTCTGCTCCGCCGAGGCTCTGGGTTTCCCCCAAGCGGCGTCCACCAGAGAAGTCACCCGCCCCACCCGACCTCCGGCCGCGGGCTCCAAAACCAGTCCTCGAAGGGTTACGAGGCCCTCGGCGCGCGTGGCGGCTTCCAGGCCACCCCCGGGCCGCCTCAGCGCAGGCCGAGAGACCGTGCTGGGGGTGGGGGAGGTGCGGGGACAGAGCCTTCCCACCCGCAACCCCACCCGAGCTCAAGAGTTACGCGCCGAGAAACTTCGCCACGCTCCCAGGCCGCGTCGCGAGGCCCCGCTCCGTCCGCGCCGCCAGGGTTACCTGCGCTCAGCTCGGGGGGAGCGCGGCGGGGGCTGAGACGCGGGCGCCTCCCGCCACAGGCCGCGCCCTCCCGCCCTGCCGAACCCGCGCCGCCGCCGGGGCCCGGGGAGCGTAGCCGCGAGCCCGGGCCCGCGCCCCGACGTTCTGGGCGCCCCGTGCGCGCCTGGCCGGCGGCCGTGGCCTCGCTCGACCTGCCCGGGACCTGGGGGCCGCTGCCGCCCCTTGTCCAAGGACAGCAAGCCCGGCGCAGCGGGGAGAGGAGCTAGGAGGCGAGACCCCTCGAAAGTTGGGGGGTTCCGCTCGCTAGCGCGGCCCGACCTGGCTCCACGTGCTGGTGACACATCAGGAAGGCTGCGCGCCCCGCGGCTCCCGGCGGGCGGACGCGGTCACCGCCCGCCCGCACCGCCTCCCGGAGCCAAGCGGACGGCGCCCCGCCCCGGCCCGCCCTCCGCCCGCCTCTCGGCGGCGCCGCCCCCGGCTGCGACGCCCGCTTCAGCCTTCGGCACCGGCGAGCGGAGACCCGGCGGGGATGGGGGCGCCTGGGTGCCCCTGTCCTGGGCTGCCCGCGCCGCCCCGGGGATGGGGTCCGGACGCGGGCTGCCCGACCCGACAGTGTCGAGTGTCTTCCTCCCAGTCACGCAGCCTTTCCCACCCCCGAGCCCAGTAATTTTCCCTTTTCCTCCTTTGACCCGTCCGAGCGGCTGCCAGCGCTTCCTCCCGCGAAGCCCGGCGCGAGGAGCCCCCTGCCGGCCGCTCTGTTCCGGGCCGCGCCCCCGCCGGGTGGGGCGCCCGGCGCCGCCCTCGGCCTCCCCATCCGGAACCTGGAGCCTGCCGGCATTCTCTCAGCGCTTTGGTGGCAAACCAGCGAGATAATAAACGTAAAACGCCAAGCAAGCATAGTGCCGGCAGCATGCTTTCCTGAGATGTTAACTTTGTGTTTTCACTCCCAGTTCCAGCTGCCTGCAAACAGCCTCTCCTGGCTGTGCTGTTGAAAAGCTGAGTTCCTTTAGGGGAACTGTGGGGGAAGAGTAGGACAGAAAAGCTGCTAGGCTAAGGGTGGCTGTCCCAAGATTGAGAGGGGTCGAAGGTCAGTGGAATCCTCTCGGTGGGGACCTGCTGCCCCACTCTCTTTCTCAGCCTGGACGTGGGGGAGTAACTGCGTATCGCATCTGGGATCTGACTGGACCATCCATAGGCCTCTGCCAAAATCTCCAGCCTCAAGATGGCCAGGGCTCTGGGGACTGCGGGTGAGGGTGATGGGGAAGCCCAAATAACCTCTGAATCTGTTTCCCCACCTCTCTTCAGGTGGAGCCTTGCAATCATTTAAAGAAAATAATGTGACATATCTGTCTGTGGTCTGACATAGATATTCGCTGTGTTCCTGCCTTCACTTTCCCAAGCACACTTGGCCTCACTAACCCAAAGAGGCCTTAAAACCTCACTGGGTGAAGGTTGAGTGGTTTATCTGCTAAAGTGATGGTCCCCCTACATGCCCACATTAAGGTCCCTGGGCAGGACAGACGGCTGTGCAGGAGCAGGTGCTCCCCAAAAACCCCAGCCTGGGGAGAAGTAGAGGGCAGATGGCAACCAGGTGCTGGCAGAGGCGCCCAGTGCCCAGGCAGGGCCGTCGCTGGCCCCAGGCCTCTGTAATCCCTGTTTTGTGGGAGCCCAGGATTATATGGGAAGAAAGAAGAAGATGCCCTGACATTGCTGGTGATGCTGCCGGTGCTGGAGGGGGTCTGGAGTTCCTCCTCTGCTTTCTCTTCCCCTTTTATTGCTTGCTCTAAATCTGACGAACACTTAGGATCTCTGAGACTCAAGGAGACTGGAGGAGCCGGTGTCCTGGGGGGATGAAAGGGCAGGGATGTAATGGGTTTACCCAGTGCCGATCCCAGAGAAACGGGCAGAAGATTAAGATTTGCTCCCTGGGTCTGAAATCTCCCTGCTACCCCCTGACCACATCAAAGGACATGGCCGTAGGGGGTGCCTAATCCCATCAATGGAATCAAAGCTGGACAAGAAAGGAAATTCTGCAAATTTGGGGCAGCAGCAGGATGCAGCTCACAGAGAAAGGCAGATACAGCGCTCTGGCCTCCTCCACTGGTGGTTATATCCCAAGAAAGATCCCAAGCCAATCTACAAGCAGACAGGGCCTGTCCTTTGCCACTTGAGGTGGCCACTGTGGGAAGGTCAACCGCAAGAACTTGGAAAGCTGGGTAATGGGACTAGGCCTGCCTCCAGGGGTAGAAAGGGACCCAGAGACGGGTTGGAACTCACCCAACGTCACACAGCTTTTCTGGCTCCCAGCTTTACTTTGGGAAAGTGCTTTTGCATGACACTCCTTGCCACCAGCGCTTCCCAAAACTTAGTGCTCATTTGGGACATGGTTTAGGTAGGGAAAAAATAAAATATATAGTTTTAAATGTAAATGTTCTGAATATTGCTGTTACAATGAGGCTGAAATGGTTAAAGTGAGCCAACTCAAAGACAAGTATTCAGTCAGTAAGGTACAAGTGGTATTCTGATATGGCAAAATGGTGAGTGGTTGGCAAATTACTAAAGTTAGTAAAACGCTCCTTACAACCATCTTTAGAGAGACACTGCCTTAGAATAGCAGCTTTCAAACTCTTTCAGTCCATGTCCCATGATGGAGAATATATATGTGTTTGTGTAAACATGTGTATGTATGTACATATATAAAACAAATGTTTTATGAAACGATTCTTGTGCACTCAAATGTGTATTCTCTGTTATTCTATTCTATTTCATTTTAAAAATGCTGCTTGCAAACTGTTAAATTGTGATGGGCCCATCCCCCAGACAGTGTGCACCACATCCATTAGGTGTGGATTTACCCAGCCTCCCTCCCCTCTCCCACCCTCTCCACACCCTGTGAATGTTACTTCCCATATGTGCACGTTAGTGTTGATCAATTAGTAGCAATTTAATGGTGAGTACATGTGGTGTTTGTTTTTCCATTCTTGTGATACTTCACTTAGAAGAATGGGCTCCAGCTCCATCCAGGATAATACAATAGGTAGTTCATCATTTTTTACGGCTGAATAGTACTCCATGGTATACACATATCACATTTTATTAATCCACTCATGTATTGATGGGCATTTGGGTTGTTTTCACATCTTTGCAATTGTGAACTGTGCTGCTATAAACATTTGAGTGCAGGTGTCTTTATTATAGAATGTCTTTTTTTCCTTTGGTAGATGCCCAGTAGTGGGATTGCTGGATCAAATGGTAGTTCTACGTTTAGTTCTTTGCGGTATCTCCATGCTCCTTTCCGTAGAGGTTGTACTGGTTTGCAGTCCCACCAGCAGTGTGTGAGTGTTCCTATCTCTCTGCATCCACACCTGGCCACCTTATTTTAAATTGCAGCCCCCTGCCTCTCACTTCTTATCTGCCAACCCAGCTTTTTTCTCCATCCATAGCCCTTGTCCCCTCTAACATGCCACATATTTTATCACTTATTTCCGTGTAGTCTGTCTCTCTGTTGCCGGTTTCTGCCCCCCACCCCCAGAATGGAAGCTCCACAGGGGTGGGGGTTTTTGTCTCTTTCATGTACTGCCATATCCCAGTGCTTGGCACACAGTCCACACTCAGTAAATATCTGCTGAACGCATTTCAGTCTGCCCTGAGAACCAAGCTCCGACGTGTTGATTTCACCAGTTTGCTCTCAGACTGTGACCACATCCCCCCAAGGGCAGGAGGGCTGACGTTCACTGTGGCCTCCAATGCCTGAACCGAGCAACCGATATGGTATTCCATATCAACACCGTGTTATGATTCTCTGCTACTGATGAACACCTGACATATCTCTAGCAGCGCATGAAGTGCCGTCACGTGGCAGGACAGGAATGACAGCTCCTGTTTTCCAAATGGGGAACCTGGGCTTGGGGAGGTGAAATGATTTACCCAAGGTCACTCTGCAATGAGCTCTTTCCACTCCACTTCCTCATCTGGACTGTTCAGCCCATCAGATGCCACTTCTACAAATCACAATTGTGCTCGGTTCTTTTTGGCTGTCTGCCATTAGTCCAAAAGAGTTCTGACAGAAGATGAGGGCATCCCGGTGACCAGAGGGAGACAGCTGTAAATAATCACAAGTCCTTTGTATGTGACTATGGACTTCATGGGGCTTGCTTTGTCAGCATATTTTGCTTAGATGGCAATGTACCTGGATTTTGTTTCTCTCAGCCCAGATGGTTTGGGCAGAGGGGGAGCCTCAGAGCCGACAGGAAAGACAGGCCAGAAGTGAAATCTCTACTGTAGAAAAACTACACTGGGATTACCAGTCTTGTCAACGTTTGGGGCCTGTTTCAGTTCCCCACCTCCTGTACAACTTTCGATAAGTTATTTCCTGCCTCTGGGGCTCCGTTTGCTCACTGGCAGAATTGGGATGTGATTTTCTCTGAGTTCTCCCAGCCCGACTGTTCCGTAACTATTAGGAAGAGAAGTTGCTGATTTTTTTTTTTTGCTAACCTTCATTCATTCAGCCAACATATAACCTACTGGTTTATCTGGTTTCTTTTTTAATTTTTTTTTTTTTAAATAACGCTTCACAAATTTGCATGGCATTCTTGCGCAGGGGCTGTGCTACTCTTCTCTGTATGGTTCCAATTTTGGCATACGTGCTGCCGAAGCACGTATGGTTTCTCTACTGGTTTCTAGGGAAGAGAAGATGCGTCTCTTGCCCTCAAGCAGCACCAGAGGAGTACATTCCCCAGAATGGAATCAAATCTCTCCAGGTGTGTCATATTCAGCAAGGTCAAGGTGGTGCTTTGAGCTGGATTCAGTTTTCTTGGAGGATGGGGGTGGGGAGGACGCAGGTGGGCTGACACACCCTACCAGGGCTGCCCCTCTGCTGAGGATAGTGGGCAGCTCCCAGGAACTGAGGTCACACACAGATCGCTACTGGCCCCAGGGGCGTCCCACTCCAGGTTCTCTGATGGGCTTTTCAATGGGCAGGGCCCATATCTGGAAAACGTCAGAGCCCTTGGTCCCAAAGATAAGCCTTTGCCAGAGCTCTATGAGGCTTATCTTTGTCCTCATCTTCTACAACTGAATTATTAAGTTCTGTGTTTGGTGGTCAGTGTCATGTGTTCCCGCTTCAAGGAAGGGCTTGTTCCAGCTGCTGGGAGTGCTGTCAACAGACTGCCTTCTGCTATCAGAGCCACCTAGTCTGAGGTCCCAAACAGCCCACATCCAATGAGTGGTGGGGGAGGAGGGCTCTCCCTGTGCTCACACCTGCTTCCCACCCTTCCCCAGGTGGAATAAGCATTGTGCACACTAAAATCCACCTAGGCGTCTGCCTCCTGGGTATCCAGCCTTTGGCAGTGGATGTCTCTGTCCCTCCCTTGCCTCTAAGGCCTGAATATTGTGGTCAAGCCTGGAGATTTCGGTCACTGTCTACTTTTCCTATTGATCAGGGGTGAATATTAGGCAAGTGAAGTACGAGCTTGGCCCAGAGGCTGGCAAAGAGATAGGCCATCTCCTGGGTGCATGTCAAGGTAATAATGACAATGACTTTTCCAAGCTGACCCGTACTCATGCTGTGGAAGAGCTTAATCTAGGTGATAATGGTAGGGCTTTCTGGGTGACTTGGAACAAACCACTTCCCTTCTCTGCCTGTTTCTGTGGCTGTGAAATGAGAGGGTTGGCTGGTTGCCTTTCCTATCAGTCCATAATTCCAAACTGGTAACTCTGTCCCCAATCATGGGGTTGGACCTTTAGGGTTTGCTAATAAAACCATCTACAGGCTGGGCACAGTGAATCATGCCTGTAATCCCAGCAATATTACAGGCAAGGTGGGGAGGATTGCAAGGCCATGAGTTCAAGACCAGCCTGGACAATATAATGAGACTCTATCTCTACCAAAAACCATAAAAATTAGCCAGGCATGGTGGCACACACCTGTAGTCCTAGCTACTTGGGAGGCGGAGGCAGGAGGATCACTTGAGCCCAGGAACTCACTCCAGGCTGCAGTGAGCTATGTATGATCTTGCCACTGTACTCCAGCCTGGGTGACAGAGTGAGATACTCCTCTCTAAAAAATAATAAAAAATAAAAATAAAACCATCTACAGAGAATGGGTATTTGTTTCTTAATTCAAAAAGCAATTTTACCTGCAGAATAGAGGGGCCGTGGGAAAAGAAAAGAATCCTTACCTCTTAGATGCAACCTAGATCATGATATTTGAGTGTTAAAAGATGATTGAATGAGGGCAGAAATATTCAAGATCTTATGGTGCTCTGGTGAACTCCTATTCATCCTGCAGAGCCCAGCCACGACATCACCTCCTCAGGGAAGACTTCACTAACCCCTCAAGTAGGGACCTACCTTGTGCCAGGGCTCTGACTCTGTTCCAGGTGCTAGAAACAGACATGAGTGAGACACCATCCAGCCCCTAAGGGGCTTCGCAGCTATGGTGTGAGACACACAGAGGGGTTCCCAACAAGAAACTGAGGGACTCCTTATCTAGGCGGGGGGCGGGGGGGATCAGAGGCTTCTCAGAAGTGATACCAGAGACTTGCCAAAGGCACTTAATCGACTCTGATCCAGTGTCTGGATTTAGCTGCTATTTGCAGGAAACATCTAGGACAGAGGAACTTACTGGGTTGCATAAGAGTTTGCAATAAGCAAAATCTAGACTGGGAACTCTACAGCTCAAACAGCCCAGATTCCTCAACAGATTCATTTCAAGGAAATAAAAGAGAAGGTAGAGAATCCTACTGATTGAAAAAAAAATCTTAAAATATATATCAGTTTTTAAAAAGTGAACAAAGTTAAACTATAGGGTATAAAGATACCAAGATGCTCAATGAGGAGATAAATTAAAATGCAAGGATGTGATTACCATACATGTAGAAGGTAAGGTTACTTATGGCCATTGGGGGTTGTCACTGGGAGGGTACATGAAAGAGGTTTTGGGGGTATCTGGCAAAATTCCCTGACCTGGCTAGTGCTCCCCTTATAATTCATTAAGACATTCATTGGATTTTTGTGTTTTTTTAATCTTTTATTATATAATAAAAGATTTAAAAATATATTTTTCTAGGCTGGCATATTGGACTAAAACTCACAGCATGAGGCATAGTATACAGAGTTGCCAAATTCTGCCCTTAAGTTAAATAATATTCACTCATAGGCAGGAAGAGGCCTGATATAAAGTAGATTATATTTTTAAAAATATCCTGGAGGTTTTAGCTGCCCACAAATGACTGTGTCTGCCTGCATGGCTCTCAAACTGCAGTGCCAGACGCCCCATGTTCTGTTCTAGACGCTGGGGGGAGCGAGAGAGACGAAGACTTGGGGGGGGGCGGAGCCGCAGGGGGCAGGGCCTTTGTAACTCTCTGGATGGAGGAGCCAGCCTCACAAAGATTCCGTCATGAGGTAGCAATGCCCAATCCCCACTGCCAAAGGGGCTACTGTGATTCACCATCTTGGCAGCCATGAGAGAGATGGGGGGCGGGGGCAGCTTGCGGTCCCCTTGCTTTTGCAAGGTCCAGGCTCTGAGGCAGAAACTTAGAATTTCAGGACACAAGGCATTTAGGAAATATCTCTTTCACCTTAGGATTCTGCAACTAAGGAAGGTGAAGTCCAGGGAATGTAAGCAAGTTAATGGCGGTAATGCAGTAAACTCAACATAGCTCTCCCTTCCCGCCCCTGCCCTCACCCTTTAAGCAATGACCTACCTCCAGCCTCACAGGAGTGAGTGTGGATACCTGCCGGCCTTCGAGGTAACTGCAAGATTTCTCTGTTCCCAGGGTCACCCTGGTGCTTGTATCTGACTTGCCTTCCCTTCCCTCTCCTTTCATTGACCTTGACCGGGGTCCGTACTTGACCGCTGCCTCCGGTCCTTCACCTTTGGGGGTCTACATTTCTTCAACATCTGTACATTGACCTCTTCTGTATCTTGTACCTCTTTTATATTGACTTTGGCTTGGCTCATCCACACACCCCCTTTGCTGGGGTCGAATTCACTGCTCCAGCTACGGCAGAAAACCCAATATCTGGCCTCAGAGCTCCTTCTCATCAGGAATCCAAAGTAAGAGACAGGATTCAAGGAAACATCCAGTAGAGGAGGACCTTTCTCCCTTCTGTCCTTAAATATCTGGACTCTGTCTAAGCTTAGGCACTAACTAGTCGGAAATGACACCCTAGCTCAGCATTCCCTTCAAAAGCCAAGAGCATCTCTTGCATGTATTGGAGGCTTAGGGAAAAGATCAATATTTCCCTGCTGCCTGGGCCTACACCCTGTCTTCTGATAACTCAAGATTCTGCTGATTCAATCCACCTGAAGCTCCCCCTGGTCAACCGTGCAACAGACCTCAGGAAAGGTAGTGTGTTTTGGGTGGGGGTACATTAACAGAAGTATGGGGTGTGGAATGAGAGAGGTGAAGTTCCATTCATGAGACTATTTCTGGAGTAGTATGTTCAGTCTGAGTGTTACAAGTGAAGAGAGGGACAGACGGACTGGAGTGTACCAAAAGAAGGTCCAGGAATGGTAGGCACTTAACGTCGTGTCATATTAAATAGGGCTGTTTCTCCTACAGACGACTTGGGGAGTGTCATAACTGGCTGGGGGCCAGATTCAAAGGATCAGTTCACCAGGGCTGGGAAAGGAATAAGCGCCCACCAGCTGGACGATATGGTTTGCTTTGTAGACAAGAAGGCAGGCGGTGAGCAAAGCCCGCACAACTCACCTTCCAGGGAACAAACAGAATGCAAAACCACAGCTCCAGAAACTCAAGCACCCTCTCTGGAAAGTTGCCTGCCCGTAACACACACACATCGGGCGGGACCCAAGCCCCGCGGGCGACACCGAGGCTAGCGCGAATCCTGCATCCTGGGTCTCAGTGCCCGGGTCGAAGAGACGGTGAAGACGGTTCCCGCCCTGCGCAGTGCGGCTGGGAGAAAGGATACGCAGGGCCAGGTCAGCGAAATGCCGCGTGGCCGGGGCCGAGCTCGCCGCCAAGGCGGGCCACTAAGGCCCGGGCAGGAGTCCCACAGATCACTGGCCCGGCGTGGGAGGGCGCGGCCGACCGCGGAGCCTGGGGGAGGGGAGGAACTGGAGGACGCCTGAACAGAATCCTAGAAGGGAAAAAAATGCCACATAGAGGAGGGACGGATGGCGCACGTGGAGACAACCAACTTCCCACTGCCAAACCCCAACCTCAAGGTCCATAGGCACGGACGGGGTTCGAACCCGCGATCTTCGGTTTACGAGACCGACGCCTTACCACTTGGCCACCGCGCCTGACAGCCAAGCGAGCGGTGGAAGCTCTCAGTGGAGGGGAGGTGGCGCAGGCGCAGGAGAAGCAGCGTCCGGCTCTGTTCCCCCGGCCCGCGCCCAGCCGCCCTTCCAGACCTTCCCGCCTGCCGGGCCCCGGCTCTCTGAGCGCCGCTCCCCAGCCCGTCCGCCGCCTCCTGCCCCCGGTCCCCTCCCCCTGCCCCTTGCCACCGTCTGCCGCCTGCGGGACCCGAACCGGCGTCACGCAGAGCCAGGCCCCGCCTGCTCCCGCCTCTAGCACCGCCCAGGGGCCCCGCGCACCGAGAGCCGCCAGGGGAAAGGCCGGCGGCGGATTCGAAAGCGACGGCGGAGGGAGCCGGAGCCGAGGTGGAGAAGAGCCGCAGCGGAAGTGGAGGCGGAGCCGGGGCCGCGGAGCGAGCCGGCGCCGCGAGACCTTGGCCGGGTCCGTTCCATCCGAGTGGGCGGGGCGCGCGGGCGGCGCCTGGAGCCCGTACCTCGGAGGAACCGGGGGCTGGCGGGAAGGCGGAGCGGTGGCAGGCAGGGCCGGCGCACGGAGAGAGACGCCCCAGGGGCGATGCGAAGGGGTGACCTTCCTCGCAGACCCTGCGCAGGGCAGCCGTGTGGGAAGCGAAGTCTTCCCCTGCGGCCGCTGGCCCGGGCCTCGTGCCGAGTGGACTCCGAGTAGGCGTGTTTACCCTGGGTGGCCTTGCCGGCGAGGACCCGTGCGGGCACGCAAGGAGACGCCCCAGGGATGTTCGTGGCGACTGTGCTGGCGAGAGTGGATGACTGGAGGCGCCCCGAATGGGGGTATCGGATAGTGTGTCCCTACCGTGGGTCACGATTAAAAGGACCGGTCTAGATCCGAAAGACTGATTGTCAGCATAGATAGAGCGCAGAAGCACACATGATATTTATGGAAAAATACAAAGGCGAGAGGGAGCCTGGGGCTGGGGGACAAAGGGAAATTTAACTTGATTGTTAGTTTTGTTTCTATTCTACGAAACAGGCAAAGGAGATGGGTTGGAACCTGAGTGCTTAGTTCGATATTGTATGCTTTTTTGGCAGATCTTTTATTTTCTTTAAATCAAAAAAAGAGGGGTACATTAGGTTTCTCTGTCCTTGTTTGGCCTGTGGCTACAGCACCTGTTCCAGGAGAGAGGTGAGTGGGGATGGGTGGAGGAAGAGAAGCCCTCCTCTTGGTGCAGGGCTCTGATGGCCACTGGGGACAGTCAAGGGCTGACCAGTCGGCCAGCCTTTCCCAGTGCTCAGCCCTCCCGTACACCAGCAGGTCAGGGTGGGGAGGACAAACCAGGCCCACCCTGCTGCCACCATTGCCAAATTCAGCCTCATTTATGTGTAGAACTTTTAAAAAATATAAATTGTGAAGATTTTGTGGTTAAAAAAACACAAAATTTACCATTTTAGCCATTTTTAAGTGTACAGTTCAGTAGTGTTATGTATAATACATTCACATTGTTGTGTAACCAATCTACAGAACTTTTTTCATCTTGCTAAACTGAAATTCTATAGCAAGAAACCACAACTCCCCTTTTCTTCCTCCCTCAAGCCCCTGGCAACCACTATTTTACTTTCTAAAAATTTGAATACTTTAGATAACTCATATAAGTAGAATCATAAGTTTTTGTCTTTTTGTGACTGGCTTATGTCATCGGTTATGACATCCACTGTCAAAATGTCACTTAGCATAATGTCCTCAATTTTCATTCATGTTATGTAGCATATGACAGAACTTCCTTTTTAAGGCTAAATAGTATTCCATTGCATTATATACCACATTTTCTTTATCTGTTCATCAGTTGGTGAATAGATGCTACCACCTCTTGGGTATTGTGCATAATGCTTCAATGAACATGGGTGTGCAAATATCTTTGAGATACTTTCAGTTCTCTTGGATATGTACCCAGAAGTGGGACCGTTGGATCATATGATAATTCTGTTTTTGATCTTTTGAGGAATCTCTACCCTGTTTAACATAACATCTGCACCATTTTTCATTCCACCAACGGTGCACAGGGTTCCAGTTTCTCCATATCCTTGCTAACTCTTGTTATTTTCTGTTTTTTTTGGTAGTGGCCAGCCTAAGAGACGTGAGGTGATACTTCATTGTGGTTTTGATTTGCATTTCCCTGATTAGTGATATTGAACATCTTTTTATATGCTTATTGGCCATTTGTATAATATATCGTCTTTGGAGAAATGTATTCAAGTCCTTTGGCCACTTTTAAATTGAGTTGTTTTTTGTTGTTGAGTTGTGAGAGTTTTTAAATTTTGTTTTGGATGTTAGCCTCTTATCCTATATATGGTTTGCAAATATTTTTTCCAATTCTGTAGGTTGCCTTTCACTCCATTGATTGTTTCCTTGCTGTGCAGTTTTTAAGTTTGATGTCCCATTTGTCTAGTCTTGCTTTTGGTGTCATATCCAAGAAATCATGACCACGTCTAATGCCATGAAGCTTTTCCCCTGTATTTTCTTTTAGGATTTTTATAGTTACGGGTCTTTTTGTGTGTGTGTGTGGTTCTTAACTGTAAGTTCCAGTTCTTTTGTTTAGGTCTTTAATCCATTTTCAGTTCATTTTTGTAATGGTGTAAGGTAAGGGTCCAAATTCTTTCTTTTGCGTGTGGATATCCAGTTTTCCCATTGTTGAAGAGAAGAATTCATAGGACTGGAAGTCACACCACTACAGAGAAGCACGTTGTGTATGTTTATGTGTGTATAAAACAGTGTAATTCAGTTATTCTGAGTTACAGTTTTTTTTGCATTCTAACAAATTAGAAATCAGAATGACAACTGTTAAAATTGATGGAGACATAATTAATTGGCAATGTTTTTTTTCCTTTTTAGTGGCACGTATGTTTTTAAAAATCAATTTGGTGAATTTGATGAAATAGAGTCTATATAATACCATTAGGAGAATCAGACTTATATTTTCACAATTGTATATTTCAGTGTCTTGATTTTTCTCACTTATCATTGTAGGATGAACATTTCCTGTGTCCTTAAAAGTGGATCTTTTCATTGATTATAACAGATGTACCACCCTGGTGCAGGGGAAGCTGCATGTTGGAGGCAGGGGACAGACAGCATATGGGAACTCTCCGTACTTCGTGCTCAGTTTTGCTGTGAACCTAAAACTACTCTGAAAAATTAAGTCTATTAAAAGAAAGAAAGAAATTAACTACCAGGCCATAAAAAAACGTGGATGAACCTTAAATGTATATTACTAAGTAATAATAGGTTAGCTAAATATAAATAAATAATAAAGAAGCTGCTATGGTTTGAATGTCTCCCAAAGTTCATGTGTTGGAAACTTGATCCCCAATGTGGTGGTGTTGGAGGTGGGACCTAGTGGGAGGTGTTTGGGTCATGGGGGTACCACCCTCATGAATGCATTAGTGCCATTATAGCAGGAGTGGATTTGTTATGGAGGGAGTAGGTTCCTTATAAAAGGACAGGTCTGCCCTCCCACCCTCTCTTTGTCCTTCTTCTATGGATTGATGTAGCAAGAAGGTCCTCACCAGATGCCAGCCCTTCAATCTTGGACTTCCCAGCCCCCAGAATCACGAGCCAATACATTTCTGTTCATTGGCAATTACCCGGTCTGTGGTACTCAGTTACAGCAGCACAAAATGGCCTGAGACAGAAGCCAATCTGAAAAGGCTACGTACTGTATGAGTCCAACTATATGACATTCTGGAAAAGGCAAAATTGTGGAGACAGTGAAAAGATCAGTAGTTGCCAGGGGTTGGGGGGAAGGGAAGGATGAATGTGTAGGGCATGAGGACTTTCAGGCAGCAAAACTATTCTGTATGATACAATGGTGGATAGAAGTCCATTGTACATTTGTCAAGCCCCACAGAATGTACAACACCAAGAGTGAGCCCTTACGTGAACTAATGATGTATCAATGTAGGTTCACTGATTGTAACAAATGTACCCCTCTGGTGGGGGATGTTGATGGTGAGGCAGCTGGGGAGATGGGAACTCCTTGTGCTTTCTGCTCAGTTTTGCTGTGAACCTAAAACTGCTCTAAAAAAATAAATTCCATTAAAAAAACAACTAAAAATTGTTGAATTATTTGCTCTCCGACCCTCTGCTATGAGTCACCATCAACCTGGGCCACGCTGTGGTTGCTCCTTGGTTGGGGTCACTATGGGTTTGTCCAAGTCCACTTAGGACTAGGAGCCGGTCTGGAGCACAGAGCTCTTAGCAGTCAAGAATCAAGCCTTACTCACCTTCATGCAATGTGGTAGAAAGAGCATCCAGTCATTCCTTCCTTCAACAAATCCTCATTGAGCAGCTACTATGTGCCAAACACTCGTCTCAATTCTGGGGCTATAAGCAGTGAACCCAATAGCACAGATCCCTGCCCTCATGGAGCTTCCATTCTTAAGTAAGTAAGCAAAACATATAGCAGATGGTAATAAGCACTAGGGAGAAAAATAGGCGGAGAAGGAGGATAGGCAGTTCTAGGGATGGGGAGGGTTGCAATTTTAAATAGGTGAGGTTGATTAAATATAGACACAAATTCTTAGCAGCTTTTCCCATCCAGGGGTGACGTCGATTTCTCCCCTCTTTGGTACAGGCTGGCCACGTGGCTTGTTCTGACCAAAAGAATGTGGCAAAAGTGATGTTATGTAAGTTCTGAAGCTTAAGGCCTCAAGAGACCTTGCAGCTTCTGCCTCCTCTCTCTTAGAACACCATCCTGAGAATGCCACGTAAGGAAGACAGTCTAGTTCCTGCAGGATGAGAGGCCACAAGGAGTCACCCCAGCCCCAGCCAGCACCACCCACCAGACATGTCAGGTGGCTATTTCAGACCCTCCAGCCCAGCTGACCCTTCGGTCAGCTGCCAGCCTGGCACAGAATTGGGAAAATAATAAATAAATCATTCTTGCTATGAGCCACTAGAATTCGATGGTGGTTTGTTCCATGGTAATAATTCATTGAGCCAGGTGGTCATGCACAGCTTACACATGGTTTGTGGGCTGGTGGTTATTTGCATGGAGAAGATAAAACTTTAGTGACGCAGGGTAAACGTGGCAGGGGCCGTGCCCAGTGCCCCCTCAGCTGCCATTTAGCTTCAGTTTCCTCATCCACAAAATGGGAGAGTTAGCCATTAGCCACAGTCCTGCATTCATTAAAAATTGAACAAGCTTCTTCATTATTCAGCGCTAAAGTTAACGGGAGTGAAATGCCGGCTGACCCTTCTTCCTTTGGTGCAGTAGCAACCTGACACTTTTCCCATTGATCAAATTTCACAGCCACCATGAAAGCTCTAAATTAAGGCTGCTCTTAATGGGGAGTCGGGGGGCGGGGGGAGTAAATGCAATCTGAAACTTTTTGGAGAGAATATGGCCGCATTTTTAGTTAAATTAGACTGCTTTACATATTTAGGGTTAGCACAGTTTATTTTTTTTTTCTCTCCCTTTCTTCCCCTTCTCAGTACTTAGCTCCGTTACCTCTTCCTGACTTCTGCTTGTTGGCGGAGTATTCACTCCTAACAAGATGCTTAAAGGAGCAGGGAGGGCTCACGGGTGCCTCATGGGATAAATAAAATCAGGTCTCCTCAAAAGTCCCAAGAGAAGGCAGGATCCTCAGCCAGTGTTGCCCCCAAGCAGCTACACCTTTTGGGGGTCTTTCCCTGAACGTGACCCTGCTCTGGTGGACAGTCAGGATTTGCCATGGAGCTCCTAGAGTAAAGGGATCCACTTGGTTGAGGTCAAGGGACTGATGGACCAAGTCATTCCCCATGTTTGGTCCAGCTTGGTGGATTCCTTTTGGGAAAGGTGGGTCTTCTTCTTTTTTTTTTTTTTAATTGAGACAGAGTCTCACTCTGTTGCCCGGGCTAGAGTGCCGTAGCATCAGCCTAGCTCACAGCAACCTCAAACTCCTGGGCTCAAGCAGTCCTTCTGCCTCAGCCTCCCAAGTAGCTGGGACTACAGGCATATGCCACTGTGCCCGGCTAATTTTTTCTATATACTTTTAGTTGTCCAGCTAGTTTCTTTCTATTTTTTTAGTAGAGACGAGGTCTCGCTCTTGCTCAGGCTGGTCTCGAACCCCTGAGCTCAAATGATCCTCCCTCCTCAGCCTCCCAGAGTGCTAGGATTACAGGTGTGAGTCACTGCACCCAGCAAAGGTGGGTCTTCTGAGACGATGCCTGGTGAGAGGAAACTGCGGAAGACCTGCTATTTCAGGTATCTATTGCTGTGTATAACCAACTACCCCAACACTTAGCGCTCAAAACAGCAATTTACCGTTTTTCATGGTTCTGTGGGTTGACCAGGCAGTTGTGCTTCCTCTGGTGTTGGCCGGGGTGCTGGGATGGCTGGAAGGCCCAACGTGGCCTCACTTGCTTGCCGGCTCTGAGAGCCTAGTTCTCCTCCATGGGGCTACTTGAGCTTCCTCACAGCATGGCAGCTGGGCTTTCCAAGAAGGTGCATTTCAAGAGGAAGGAGGCAGAAGCTGCTAATCCTCATAGGGCCAGAGCTCAGAAGTCCCAGAATGTCACTTCTGCCACAAGTGATGCATTTTTTGCATCTGCTCGTCAAAGCAGTCACAGGGCCAGCCCAGATTGAAGGGGAAGGGGAATAAACTCCACCTCTTAATGGGGGAGCGACCTGGACCTCGGGAGGGAATAAATCAGTGGTGACTTTGGAGACTCTCTCTGACACCTGTCATTCGCTGGCTCTGTGACTTTGAGTATAGACAATAATTGTAATCAGTCCCGGGGCTGGGTCCCACAGAGGGTGCAAAGAGATATGAGGTGGGTCTCCTTTGTCTCCATTCCCCCTCAAAAAATGGACTCATCTGCAGGGCTCTGTAGTGGGTCAGACACTGTCCTAGACTCCCTCCAGCCCCAACAGCCTCCCGAGTCTGTGTTCACAACAGCCTCGATTGTAGAATGAAGGACTGAGGGTCTCGCATAGACTTTGCCAGGGGCTGGCAAAGTCCAGTTTTGGTCTGGGGTCACCTGCTGAGCTTGATACACTGGAAAAGCCAACCCCGAAATTAGGGATGAATAGGAGAAGTTATTTTCTCCCAGAGGGTCCATTTAAGCTAGAAAGCAAGGGTTGAGGGTCCACAAGCTTCCTTGGGCTTGGTGCCATCAAACAGGCCATAGGAAATGGGCTCAGATGGCAGCACCTTTGCACTCGGGGTTTGGGCCTTTCAGGAACTCCAGTATTTTTCTTCTTTTTGACTCCAGTATTTTTCTTCTTTTTTTCTTCTTTTCTTCTTTTTTTCTTCTTCTTTTTTCTTCTTTTTGGTATGGTCTTCTTTCAAAGACCATACCAATATCATGGAGCCCAAGTCAGAGCCCCTTCTCATGATAAAGTCAGAGCTTGGAGTTTGAAATGAGAGCAGGGCCAAACCAGGGGTAGCAGGAGAGGGAGGAGAACTTCCTGCATCCCCAATCCCAGCCATCTGGTGAGTTCCAGGAAGCACTGGGTTGAAGCTGGCTCCAGAGGTCCTGGGCCCCAGAACCCCCAGCCGGGCCCCAGTGGACTTGGCACACTGTTCATTCCCTCAGCCCACCAGGCTGGACCACAGTGGCACCGTCTTCCTTCCCGGGCCTCTCCTCTTGCTCCTCATATGTGCGAGCAGGGCTGCAGGTCCCCACCTTCCTGCTGCTCCTCCAGTCGTGCCCTCTTCACTAGCCCCTGCTCATGGAGAGCTGACCCGGGCTCCAGGGCTCAGCAGGTGTCCCGCCTTCTCCCTGCAGCCTTCCCGGCCTGCAGCCCACTCCTCGGGCAAGTCAGTCAAGTCCTGCTCTGGGATGACTCTGCTCCTTACCAGCTGCCTGGGCTCGAATCCTGGGTGACCTGTGGCCGGTGAGGTCACCTGCAGTGGTTCAGTTTCCTCACCTGTAATATACCCACCTCATAGGGTATTGGAGGGTTAGATGACCTAACACATGCAAAGCAGTGTTCTAAGAACTATGAGAAATAATTAACCTCCCATTGTGTGGCATTCTTTTAGGGCAGTCCCAGCTATGACATTACCCAAGTCCAGGCAGCCTCATCTCTCACTGTCCGCTCTGAAACTCACACCTGCCCAGGCCACAGCCCTGCTGTTTGCTGAGCTAGCTGGCTTTTAGTTCCTCCCCACCTCAAGGGAGGCCTATGTACCTGCCGTTTCCTCTCCTGGTTCCGCCTTTCCCCTCCCACACCCTCTCCGATCTCCCTCGCTGGGCCATCTCCTTCTCCTTCCAGTCTCCGTTGAAGCCCCACCTTGCTTGACTCCTCAAATGAGCCCAGGTGCCCTTGTTACAACCGGCGATTCGCACCTCTGGCTACACGTTGGAATCCCCTGGGAGCTTTAAAGAAAATCCCAGTATCCAGGCCCCATCCCTAGCCAATAGAACCGGATATCGCTGGGGAAGGTGCTTTTAAGAACCTCTTTTGTACATCCTGAGGCTTCCTTGTGCTGTGAGGGTAGGCAGTGAGTCAGTCTTGCTCGCTGCTGTGAGCCCAGCACCTCTCCGTACGCCTGGCATCTATTAGGTGCTGGTGCGACATCTGCTTAATGCATGAAGGAGAAAGCTCCTCCCTTGGCCCGCCAGGCTCTACACAGCCCGGCCCAGCTGCAGCCCTTCCCACCTCTGCCTGTGCCCACCTCCCAGCCACTGTCCCCTGAAAGGGCTGTGCTTCTTCTAGTTTCCCCATGTGCAGGTCCCTTAGACCCTACTGTCCTTTGGGGCTCTGCTGCAAGGCCCTTCCTCAGGTGAAGTTATTCCTGCTCCTGACTAGACTCAGTCCCCTTCCCCCAGCTCTTCCTCTTGCTACTGCTCATCACCCTGGAAGTTCCTCCCCTCCCCTAGGAGCCCGGAGACCCCCAGAGCAGCAGCCTTGCCTGCGCTGATCCCCAGTGCTTGGCATAGAGCTTGGCACATGCAGTGGTGCTCAGGAAATGACGTTGGTTGGTTAATTTCTGTGCCCGGATAGTTTTGACCCATTCAGGAGACCTTGGCCTGGGCCAGCCCTTTGAGGACCCAGCGAGTTGATGGGACCCAGCAAGGAAATACTTTTCTGAGTGCTGCAACATCTAGAGGGCATGGGGATGACATCAGTTTTGACAGGTCAGGAAATGTTCTCCATGACTGGCGATGGGGAACACACCTGTGCTGAGGCACAACCTGCACGCCATGGTGCTTGCTCCCACCTCTCTCCAGATGGCAAACAGGCACCCCCTTTAATAGGTGAGTTGAATTGTGTACCCCAAAAAGATATGAAGTTGTAAGTCCTGATACCTGTGAATGTGACCTTATTTGGAAATAGGGTCTTTGCAAATGTAATCAAGTTAAAATGAGGCTCATTGGATTGTCTGGAATTCACACTTAACCAGGTATCCTGTATTTTTATTTGCTGAATCTGGCAACACCACGTTGGGAGGGAAGGCAAGTTGGAAGGAGGGAACAAAGGTCCAGGGGAACACACAACTCCTAGTATCTAGGGATGACTCCCCGTGAGCCCAGGAGGCTGTGTAAATCCAAAGCGTGTCCACCCACCCAGGAGGACCATGGCACAAGGGCCTGCGTTGGGAGGTGGAGGGTCTGGGCTAAGATTCTGGGTCTGAGTGACCTGTGAAGCCCCTTTGATATTTGAAATCCACGGGCTTGAGTGGAGGACCTGGGCCTGTGACCCAGGTGAGTCACGGTGGCTGACATGGAGGAAGCAGGGCACTGGGGGGACCCCACTAGATCCCTGGGAGGCCTTCACTGGGGGAGAACATGGTCACAGAGAAGACAAGGTTTTCAAACATCACAGCCCTGTGGCTGGAATGGTGGCGTCATAGGGGCTTCTGGGATCTACATCCCCTTCTCCTAGGGACAGCAGACTAGAACAGGGACTGGAAGGTGCCCTGGGGAACAGCACCAGCCACCTGGGAACTGCACCCTGGGCAGGGCCTGCACTTCCTAGGGGAGACTGTCCCCATGAGCCCCAGAACCAGGAGCCGGGATTCTTCCGCCCTCCCTCCCCCAACCACAGAAACTCATGGTCAAGTCAGGCAAGAAGAGCAAACTGTTTATTTACACCGGGGTCTGCTGTACATTACAGTTCCCTGGAAGGAACCTGCCGCTGAGAGCCTGCAGGTGAGGAGCTCCGGACCCTGGGACGCAGCCTCGGGGCCTCGCCCCACACGCTCCCCTCCCGGGGGCCCACAAGTGCAGGTCCCACCCCAGCCCTAAAGCTAAGCCTATTTCCAAACACAGGCTCCTGGGGCAAAAAACTTAAGTTGAATCCCATGGAGAGTCAGAAGCCATCTAACAAGCCCTCGTGGGGGGCATGAGGATACACATGTGGCTTATTCCATCTGGGCCCCAGGAGTCCAGTCAAGAAAGCCGGAAGCCAAAGGCTGCGAGCAAGTCCTCAGTGACTAGTAGTTCTCAGTGACTAGTAGTCCTTCGATCCCTGACCTTGGGCAGGTGTTAATGGCACTCTGGTCTGAGCACCTTGGCAGAGGAGGAGGGGCTGGGCAGGTGTTAACAGCAGGCAGGGACAGTAGCAAGAGCCTCTTCCTTCTGCCCCCGGGGCTCTGCAGCTGTTCCAGACACCAGATGAGGTGGCCCTAAACTCGGGCCCACTGCCAAGTGCTGGGAACCACACAGCCAGGGCTCCCTCCGGGGGCAGGGGCGGGTGCACGTAGCCACTGCAGTCCCATGACATCCCTGTCGGGGCCAACGCCCGGGTCAAAGAGCTGCGTGAGCTCTGCCAGCATCAACACCAACGCAGGAAGAGCTTTGTGGGAGAAGCGGCTTCACACGGGTCACCCTTTTCTGGGATGCAAGGCTTCTAAACCAGCTGCAGGCCGGATGAGGGACTAAGTGGGTCCCAGCCCCCACGCTTAAGACAATAACGAAAGGTTCTGTACAAAGTTACCAAGTCTACAAACAAGGCTGAGTGAGCCGAGGGGAATGGGGGCCTGATCCTTGTGGACAAACCCGCCCGGAGAGCTGGTCTGCCAGCTGGTCTGCCAGCGCGGCCTCACGTGGTGGAGGCACGTGGATACAATGCACACATTTACAGGGCTCGGGAAAGGTATGGGCAGGCGAGAAGATGTAGAAAAGGGGGCAGTGCAGGGCGTGGGAAATCCTGTACAGTGGTGACAGGGAAGAAAAGGCACACGGACAAAGACCCCAAACCATGCAGACAAACACAGCCTGTGCAGCGGAGCAAAGCAGACGGGTCCCAGCAGGAGGCAGGTCACCCGGGGGGGGGGACAACAGCACTTAGATCCTGCAGGAGAGGTGGCCTGGATGCCCTCCTGGCTGGTGGCTCTGGGGCAGACACCTCTATGTTACAGTCACAATGGACAGGGGAGGAGCCTATAAGGTCAGAGCATCAAGGTCATGTGGGAAACCTTGTGCCTGGCGAGATGGTGGCGTTAGGTTTCGCCGGGGCCTATGCTTTTAGAAACACACCTTTCTAGAAAGTGGCCTATTTTCTCCAGTGGGCAGCAGACAGTATGGCAGAAGGGCCTCAGAGTTGTCCTGCCACGCAGGTAGGGCGGACCTGTGGTTCTGGCCTTCTGCTTCCCGCTGCTGCCCTGTTCACGTGTGCGCTCAGAGCAGGATGTCCTGGGACCAGTGCTCAAAGTCATGCGCTGAGGGCATGGTCCCTCCAACTTGAGGCCCCTTAGTGAGGCAGGCCTCAGTCTTACCAGCCTGAAGCGTCACCCCAGAGGGGATGCCCTGGGTCCCAAAGGGAGGATCAGGGTCTGGGAGGAAAGTCTGTGGAGGAGACAAGCACTGAAGTCCTAAATGGCCCCTCTCCTCAATTCAGAATCCACCTTGGCCCTCAAGAAGAGTCATCGTGGATCTGCCAGGTGACCAAAGTCATTTCCTTGGCACAGTGACTATGCAAAACTTTCCCGTTAAAATCACATCTAGAGTGAATTTTTAGGTTTAAATGTGCTAAATGCATTAAACATACATATACACAAAGCACAAAGAGCTGAATTTCTCCCTGCTTCACCAGGCCCACGGGCCTGTAGGCTAAGTCCCTCCCTGGGACAAAGAGCCCACAGTTGTGCCCTCCTGGACCCCAAGACCTGGCTGGGCCAGGAATCAGAGACTTGCCGGCAGCCTAGTGCCTGGAGCCTCCCAGGTGTGAGCTGGGAGGCTGGTTTGGCTACTGGGGCTTCCTCATCTACTCAGTCAGAAAACAGATCAGAGGCAAAACCCACAGAGCCGGTGTCCCCTCCTGCTCAGCTGTGCAAGTAGGTGGCTGCTGTTTCTGAGGCTGATTTCAGCGGGACTGCCCCACTTGTCAGTTCCCAGCTGACTCTGTTCTACCCCCACCTTGGAATGGGCGTGTGGCCAATATAACCCAACAAGCGCCACCCACTGCCTCCAGGGGCACCAGGCAGAGGTCTCGCCCGCCCACGCAGGCTAGTGACAACAGCTGGATGGGCCAGCTCCTGAAGGCATCTGGCCTCCCATGCTGGGGGTGGGGACCATTCGGTAACATCGTAACATGAGAAGCCACCCTCCCAGCAGAACTTGCTGTTATCCTGCGCCTGACTTAACAAGCCCAACAGCCATTTCTACTTGCTTTTTCTACCTCTGGCCAACGGCCTAGCACAGGAGGTCTCAACCTTGGGCCGTACATTAGCATCACCTGGAGAGGACTTCCGACATCCGGATGCCTGGATCACACCCTCCCCAGGTGATTGAATGCACAACCAAAGCTGAAAACCACTGTTTTAGGACCTAGTGCCTTGGGAAGTTCTTGAGCTTTGTGTTTTTAATAGGTCAGAAATAAAGTCATGAAAAAGGAATTGCCCTGTGATAATTCTCAAATAAATAATCCAATTAAAAATAAAATAACCTAGGTCTAACTCTGGCCAATTCAAAGTTAAAAAGAAAAAGAAAACATCTTATTTTTACCAGAACTTTCTTATACCTTCCCACGGAATAGGGACTAGCTGGACCGGAAGGCGCTTCGTTTTCTATTAGATACTGTATATAAAGCTCACTTGCTGGTTCAGCTAATTTTGTTTGGCTTCCAACTGAATGCAAGGACAGCTTGGTGTCAAGTAAAATTTGAGTCTCCTACAGAAACCCTTGCCCCACCTAAAAAAACACTTCTAGACCTCAGACTAGTTACTGCTAATCCCTACTTGGTAGGGTTGCTGGGTTTAGCAAATGCAAACAACAAAAACAATGAACAAAACGCTCCCCCCACAGGATACCCAGTTAAATTAGAATCACCTGGGAGCTCCTAAATTCCATGCCTGGGCCACACCCACACTGATTAAACCAGAATGTCTGAGGATTCAGTCCCAGTCATTGGAATTTTTAAGAATCTCCCCATTTGAAATATGTCCCAAATATTAGGTGGAACATATTTAACTCTAAGAATGATTTGTTGTTTATCTGAAATCCACATTTAACTGGGCACCTATGTCCTATCTCGCAGCCCCACGACTGAGACAAGAGCAGGAACATGGGAATAGGGCAGGCTCTGTTCCACCACCCAAGGCTCAGGGGCTCTGTGGCTGGGACCCCTGGGGCATCTGCCCCCCTCAGGCAAGCTTTCAAGCGCAGAAGAGCATTTTTTAAAATACACATGATCTTAAAAAGCCAAGCTGGCAGGCGAGGTTTTACAAGAAATGTACTCTGGCTGAAGAAAGAAGGCTGGAGTGAGCTTGAGGGTGTGCTACCTGGAATTCAGTCCCTTATTTAAAAGCCAGCCCTCCTCCAGAGGCCTCAGTGGCACCTCGCCAGGTCCTCAGGGGCCTTTCAGACCCGGCGATTCCTCAGGAGTCCGTTCCCGTGGCGCCCCCTAGAGGGAGGAGCCAGCAGGACGCCTCAAACTGACAGCCTTTCCCGCCCCCTTTCCAGCCCCAGCGATTCCTCCCCACGTTGTGACTATGGGACTCGGGCCTCTGCAGCCCTCACTAGAATTCCACGCCAATGCAGCCTGAGAGCAGATTCCATTTTACATATAAAATACTCACCCCGGGCGCTGAGCCCCCACAGACCAGGACCCTGACTTGACTGGCCTCTCTGTAGGACCCCCCAATATAAAACCCAGACCAAACCTACATCACAATTTGTCTTCTTCAAGCTGTGGCCCTTCCTTCCTATTAGCAAATTCTCAAGAGACCCATTCCTCACGCCTTCTTTCACTGCCCGCTTCTTCTCAGACCCTAGGGGGAGCCAAGGAGACCATTGTCCTAAGGGGTTGGGGGACTCCCTGAAGACCCACCCCCTTGAGCACTTTCCTGGTGTGGGTGGCTCCAGAGTCCTGGGTTAGACCAGTGCAACCCCATCACTTGCAGCACGAAACAAATCCCATAGGTATGATTAAAAAGAAGTCACAAAATCCAACAAAAGCACAAGTTGCCTGAAATGGGATGAATATTGGTTCTGGCCACAGCCCTGCCTTTGCCAAGCAGGGGACACACCCAAGTCCCCTCCTCACCTCACTGCCCTCTGTCCTCTGCCTACTCCCCTCTGTGCTCCTGCCCGACATGCCCAACCTTCGTCTTAACACTAGATGTGCTCAAGAAAACAAGAAACTGCAGGGGGAAAATAAGATCATACGTGTTTACGTATGTTTGGGTTAAGGAAATGAATCACAAGCCATATGAAATTGAGATAGACTGGAAAACTCTAAGGAAAGTACCATATCTACTCCCAGCCGTCTAGAACAAAAGATCCCATTAAAAACCACAGTGTGTATTCACCATGCGTCAGAAGGATGGAAGACTAAGGTTTCCCTGCAACTTTCCCAGCCGGCCCCCAGCCTGCACGGCACTGGCTCCCCTGGCTGAGAACCAAACACAGGTGTGTTTCTAGGGGCTGTGACGATCGGGCCTTGCTGCTGCCTGAGAGGAGCCCAGGGAATGGATCTGAGATCCAAACCCAAGGCCCGCACCAGGGTGCATGGAGAACCGAGACGGTGGGCCAGGCGAGACGGCCCATCCGTGCCTCTGTCTGAAGATGCAGCTGTGGGGAAGGAGCTGACCGGAATGGGAGCTGGGCTCCTCCTCACAAAATCTCTTTGGTTGCCCAATGTCAGCACCTGCTTTAGACACGCCTGTCCCACAGCCCTCTTTTTCTCCTTCCTTTGTATCACTTCGTGTTACACCCGAGTGAAGGCTGCTTATTTTTCACTGTCTTCAAAACAAAACAGAAACAGAAAGGGGGGGTGGGTAAGCGGGGATGGGGGAGTGCATGGAGAGCTCTCCAGAACGAGGATGCCCCGTGCTAGCTCCTCTGCAAACCTGAGTCCCTTGGACACTGTGCACACGAGTCGCAGAGGGCTGCTGACCGGGGCAGGGCAGCTCAGGGAGGGCCACTCCTCACCGCGACCCCAGATGCCCCCTTTCCTCCTCTCTGAGCTTGAACACCTGGGCCAGTAAGGTGGCTGAAGAGTTGGTGAGGACACAACTGTGGGGCATTCCAACTCCTGGAAAAGATCACAATTTTGCTGCCACTCCCAGGGGGATTAGGGCTGGGGTGAAAGAGCCCGGCTCACTAGAGTGTATTTTAATCCTTATCCCCAGAGGTAGAATCATTTTATCCAGTACCTGAAACACAAGCTTCCAGTTCTTGTTATTACAGTAACTCCTGATAGCAGACCTTGCCCCCTCCCGCTTCCAGAACCCTCTGACCCTTGCAAAGGGGCCACAAAGTGCATGGACAGCTACTGTGCAGACGTCACCCAAAGCCACAGCCCCACGCTCACCCCTGGCTCGTGCACAAGGCCTCCCCACAAATACACCAGGACACGCAACGCATGGTGGCCAGAGATACATTTACAGTGTGAGTGTGAGGCCCGGCCTGGGCCTGCATCCTCGGGCAGGGTCTGCCCCTTGGTCCCAGGGTCCTGAGGCTGCTCTGCAGCCAGCGCCCATGTCTCAGTGTTTGATCTCGAGGATGGAGGGGTTGTGGTCCAGGATGGCGAGGATAATCTTGTCCATGTACTGCCTCAGCCGGAAGTTGATCTCCTCCTGCTCCTTCAGGGCTTCCATTAGCTGAAGGGAATGAGAAAGCCCAGTCAGAAGCCAGGGCTGGGGTGCAGGCACAGCCCAGACTCCCCAGCTTGCAGCTGGCCAGGGCCTGATGACACAGGGCCTCAGGAGACCCTGGGCAAGGCAGGCCCCAGACCGACCTCAGTGCTTAGGTGCCATGATGAGAGTCCAGGGCAGTGGCTCAGCTCCATGTGGGGAGTGTTAGCTATGCAGATGCCCAGGCCCTTTCCCTGAGATTCCAATGGAATTGGTTTGTGGAGGGCCCCAGTGTATCTGGAGGCCTGATCTTCGTAATCACACCCCAGCAGGGCAGAAAGAGCAGCCTTTGGCCCTGGAGAGAGCCGGGTCCCTCTCCGTCCCCAGGTGGGTGAGTCTGTGTTCCAGCTTCCCAATCTGGAATGTGCAAGTATTTTCACAAAGCCTCAGAGTTGTCAGAAGATTAAGTGAAAACATCCTGCAGAAGTAGGTGCTCATGAGGCCGGGCGCGGTGGCTCACGCCTGTAATCCTAGCACTCTGGGAGGGCGAGGCGGGATGATCGTTTGAACTCAGGAGTTTGAGACTAGCCTGAGCAAGAGCGAGATCCCATCTCTACTAAAAATAGAAAGAAATTAGCTGGACAACTAAAAATATATAGAAAAAATTAGCCGGGCATGGTGGCGCATGCCTGTAGTCCCAGCTACTCGGGAGGCTGAGGCAGAAAGATCGCTTGAGCCCAGAAGTTTGAGGTTGCTGTGAGCTATGATGATGCCGTGGCACTCTAGTCTGGGCAACAGAGCGAGACTCTGTCTCAAAAAAAAAAAAAAAAAAAAAGTAGGTGCTCATGAAATGCTAATTTCCTTCCCATCTTGGTTTGGGGGCAGGGAGCTATAGCCTATCCTGGGTTCACATGTTGATGGAATCAACTAGCCAATCGGCAGCACTTTTCTGACAGACCTAAGACTCACACTCCACCCTGCTGCTAAACCGTGCACCTTCCAGCACATGCAGAACTCAGATCTGACTTTACTTCTCCTGCAGCCACTGCCCTATACAGCCTTGGCCTCTGTCACTTGGGGTGTCTGCAGATGGGACCCTCAGGCCAGTCCCTGGTCACCATGGCAAGTGGGGGACAGGGGCCCAGGCCCCAGAGCAAGCACGATTGGACGTGATTACCTCGTCGCGTGAGGCTGTGTCTATTTCTGCAGCCAGGGACTGGGCTTTGGTCTGGGTGGCAAAGAGGTTCTTTGCTTCATAGAGGCTGAGGCTCAGGATCTGTCCATTCAAGTCATCGTTCTGATCCCGCAGCTTATGATTCTCCTACAGAGAGTGGGGTGACATGACATCAACTCCCAGAAGCATCCAGAACCCACTGGAACCCACTTTTCTGCATCTACTGTCTCCCGACTGCCACCAGCACCAAGCGCTCAGGTGTGCGTCACAGCTAGTGCAGGAGGCCACTGATGCTGCAGCCTTCCCCAGGTGTCGGAGGGTAGGAGGGCTGGGTCCTGGTCCGGGGGGACCTGGCGTCCTGGGAGTTCACGGAATTCTGAGGAGGAGGAGTTACAGCCCCACTCAGGGCAGCCAGGTCTCCATGGTTCCTGGCCATGTCCTCCTTCCTGGGGCCCTGTGTGGGGACACCGCCCACCTGGCAGCTCAGTCTCCTACATTGGCCCTCCCTGAAGGAAAGCGATGCTCTGGGGTCTCTGAGCAGGCAGGTCAGCTCCTCTCCCCGGCTCCTCCCGCAGCCGGGCTCTGCCATCCTGCCCGGCGGGAGCTGTCTCCAGGGCCCTTCTCACTCTGGAGTGCAGCTGACCCCACAGCGCTCTGCCCAGATCCCGTGCCCAGCCCCACGTTCCAGCTTTTGCCTGAAGGCCCCTAATGCTCACATCTGGGACGCTGGGAGCCCCTTCCAAACAGGGAGGTGGCTGGGGTTTTAGGATTGCTGTGGGAGCACAGCCACCAGCACCTGTGTCTCCAGTGAAGCAAACTCAGAGGTGCAACTTACGCTGCAGAGTCTTCTGCCTGCAGGGTCAGCTGACACTTCACCCAATACCACTTCCTCCCTGCCTGGCCACTGCCCCTTCCTGACCCCGCTCCCCCACCCCACCCCCGACTGGGCTCCAACTAAGGGAGTGCGCCTGGGAACTGCCTGAAATGAAATCTTACTCCTGGGAGAACCCAGCACTGCCAGGCACTCGTGCAGCTGGGCAGTCTCGTTCTCCACCCCGAGCACCAGGGACAGGAGACTAGTGTCTATTTCTTTCTATGGACACCAGGGACAGATCCTGGGATTTCCACCAGACAGAGCCTACAGGCAAGTGGCTTTACCTGAGCTGTGAAATGGGACAGCCCTGACGTTCTGGTTGTCAAGGAGCAGCTAGGGACGTGGGTGCCACAGCGCTGGGCTCCCCTGCCATGGTCCCTGCACAGGAAACCCACACGGGTGGCCTGGCCACCTCGCCCCGCTGGACACAGGCGCCCACCTGCTTGAGCCGCTTGACCTCGTGCTCCAGCTCCACCTCACGGGCCCTGGCGTTGAACTCGCCCAGGCCAGACGCGCTGCGGCCCCTGCCCGGCCGCTCGCAGTCCAGCTTGTACATCTGCAGGTGCTCCAGCTCCTTCCGCAGGTCCTCGATGAGCTGTGAGGGAGAGGGGCCGGTTGGCGGGAGCAGGGACGCTGGAGGGATCCCCAGTGCCCTCTGGCCTGGGACCCACCTCCTGTGTCGCCTCCCGCTCCTTCTGGAACTCGAGGCGGTTCTGCCGCAGCTTGTCCATCATGCGCTTGTACAGGTCCATCTCGTCCTTGAGCCGCAGGCTGGTGTCCTCCAGCCGGTCGGACATGCGCTGCCGCTCCTGGAGCCGGGGAGATGCAGTCAGGGGAGGAGAGTTCCCAGTGAAGCCTCATTATGTGCCTGGAACTTCCCTGGGGATTTGATTGGCCACCTCCACATGGCAAATGGACAGGCAGACCAGCTCCCTTGGACAGAACCCTCCACATCGTGGCTTAAAGAAATGGCCAGGCTGGGCACAGCAGTGACTCATGTCTACAATCTCAGCACTTTGGGAGGCTGAGGTGGGAGGACTGCTTGAGGCCAGGAGTTGGAGACCAGCCTGGGCAACATAGTGAGACCCCATCTCTACAAAATACAAAAAATATTAGCCAAGTGTGGTGACATATGCCTGTAGTCCCAGCTACTCAGGAGGCTGAGACAGGAGGATCCCTTGGGCCCAGGAGTTCGAGTCTGCAGTGACCTATGATTGCGCCACTGCACTCTGGCCTGAGTGACATAGCAAGACCCTGTCTCTACATAAAATAGAAAAGTTAGCTGGGTACGATGGGACCTGCATGTCGGGAGTCCCAGCTACTCAGGAGGCTGAGACAGGAGGATCCCTTGGGCCCAGGAGTTCGAGTCTGCAGTGACCTATGATTGCGCCACTGCACTCTGGCCTGAGTGACGTAGCAAGACCCTGTCTCTAAAAAAAAATTTTTTTTTATATTAAAAAAAAAGAAAAAAGAAATGACTAGGACTCCTATGAATCTAGAAACACAGCAAAACAAAAACAAAAACAAAAACAAAAAACTCAGGCTCTGAAGTCCTTCAACAATGCTAGATAGAGTCTGAATAGAGGTGTTATCCTGAATAGAAGTTAACCCTCTTTCCTTCTAAGAGTATAATTTTCCCCCGTTGTAGAAGGAAATATATACACTATATAAAACTTGGAAAATCAAAAATATAGAAACACAAACTGTTATTCACCTTTTTTTTTTGGCAGGGCAATTTTTTAGAATCTCAGAACTATTTAATACAAACTAAACCCCCACCCCTCAACGGCCAACATCGCCTCTCTGTGCATTTGGCTCCAAGCCTGGACCTGCTGCTCACCTCGTCCAGTTTCTCTGTTTGAGACTTGAGCCGAGTCACTGTCGTCCTAAGTTCTGTATTTTCTTCCTCCAATTGCTGCACCCTGGGGAAAGCAGGAGAACAGAAATCTCAGAAATCTGGAATGGAGATTATCTCACAAAGGGTTGACAACCTGCAGAGATTCTCTGCTTCCTGGAAGAGGGAAGATACCAGAAACCAACTGAGAGTAAGAGAGAGAATATGAATAGTTTTCCCAAATGATAAGATAGCCTTGAGCTGCCTGTCAGCCATGGCAAAATAGTAAAGACATTGAATTATCATTCTTATTTTTTTTTTTTAATGTTTTGAGACAGAGTCTCACTCTGTTGCCCTGGCTAGAATCAGTGCCATGGCGTTAGCCTAGCTCACAGCAACCTCAAACTCTTGAGCTCAAGCGATCCTCCTGCCTCAGCCTCCCGAGTAGCTGGGACTACAAGCATGCGCCACCATGCCCGGCTAATTTTTTCTATATATATTTTTAGTTGTCCAGATAATTTCTTTCTATTTTTTTTAGTAGAGACGGGGTCTTGCTCTTGCTCAGGCTGGTCTCGAACTCCTGAGCTCAAACAATCCGCCCGCCTCGGCCTCCCAGAGTGCTAGGATTACAGGCGTGAGCCACCGCGCCCGGCCCATTCTTATTTTTTTGATAAAAGGAAACATTTAACTGTGAATAAGAATGTAAGATTCTTTCTGCACACATTCTTAGAATCCTGAAACAACCCTACAGGGGGATGTTTTCCTGCTAGATGGAGAAATGATCTTCCTGTGACTGGGGCCCTCCTGTTAGAATCCACAATCTGAAGGCTATGACCGTATTTCCTTTTCGTTCTCCACCACCGGCACCCAGAGCTCTTCTCTCTGAGCGCTCACTGCAGCTGCCTCTGACGTCCACAGGCATTGGTTCCAACAGTAACGATCCTCTGATGTTAGCACCCACAAAGGGCCGTCCTAAAGGGATTCTATGAGAAGACGGAGCCCAGGTGCTCGGTGCAGAGACGGGGGTCCCGGGGCCTGAGGAGTGCGGGGCAGCTGTCCTTCCTGCCGAGG
Source organism: Propithecus coquereli (assembly GCF_000956105.1). Classification (NCBI taxonomy): domain Eukaryota; kingdom Metazoa; phylum Chordata; class Mammalia; order Primates; family Indriidae; genus Propithecus; species Propithecus coquereli. Next base: position 2,196,937 of record NW_012148408.1, on the reverse strand, counting down.
GCCCGGGCAGCCTCAGTCAGCAGCGAAGGCAGCACAGGGCACTGTCACAGCCCTCGCCCGTGTGCATTGTCCTGATGTGTGTCAGCTCAACCACCCTCACCTTCTCCGTGTGCCAGACGGGGAGAGGACGACAGATGGTGACACAGTGTGTCTGTGGTCATGGAGTTAATGGTGATCGATCCGGGTTCCTGGGCTAAGGCTGCTCCCCGCCCTCCTGCCAGAGATTCTGATGGCAAAGTGACAGGTATCCCGAGGCACAGGGGCCCATGCCAACCATAGGCCCTGGGGCCCAGGCTCAAGGAGAACCGACAGCAGGGGGAGCTCTAAGCCTGGACATCAGATCCAGCCCAGGAATAGGGCCAAGGCCATTTTTGTTACTGATTCTCTTGTGGGTAAACATTTGTGTGGTTTCCTTTACCTAATATGAACAATGCTCCTATGAACATGCTTTTATATACTTCCTAAATAATATCCCCATGAGAGTTTTAAGGTATAAAAAGTAGAACTGTTAGAACATGAGGCTTTCCCTCAGCCTCAGTTTTCCCGTCTTTAAAATGGGACTGGCTCCTGCCCCATGGGGCTGTCCCAGGAGTGTGAGGGTGTCTCCGAGGGCACGAGGCTCAGGAGAAAGGCAGTCCCAATGGGGTCAGTGGGGGCCCACCTGGCGTTGAGCAGCTCCACCTCGGTGGTCTTCTCCCTCTCTAGCTTGCTGTAGGCCTCACGGTGCCGCCGCGCCTCCTCCTCCAGCGTCTGCTCGGCTGTGGTCTCCTGATCCTTCACCATCTCCTCCAGCTCGTGCACCCTGGGGACCACGCAAGCTTGCCACCAGGCAAGCTCTCGTGGCCTGTGTCGTCCCACCCCAACCCAGACTGTGGCACAGAGAGCCCCGGGCCATCCCGAGTCACTAGTATGCCCACTAAGGGAGCTGGCGGTCAGTTTGACTGGCCTGTCCCTGCATAGGGACACCACGACATCTAAAGAGAAGTGTGTCGGTCATACATGCCATGGAGCGGCAGACCTGGCAGTCAGTCCAGAGGGGAGCGACGCTGCACCCGAGAAGGCGGGACGCTCAGAGCAGCACAGGGAGGGACAGCCACAGCTGGACAAAGCAGCCTTGGGTCTCACCTCCTCTTTTTGCTCTATTCCCTCCTGGCCAGCACCCCCCCGATTGACAAGTCAGCTTACTGGGCACCTTGCCTCCAAAATAGGCACATCCTGGGTAGTGGCCCAAGCCTGCCCCAGACCTGGGAAGGGCCAGGCCCCACTGTGGACGTCAGAACCCCATGACTGGCGGCCTAGTGGGTACACTGGTCTAGGGTGCATCTCACTAGCAACAGTCCCTCCAAGAGCTAACCTTTTGGGGTGTACTATAGGGCCCATCTTTTGGATCTACAAGGCAGAGGACCAGATCCAAGGCCAGGATAAGTCCACCAAGTTTCACGCTATCTGGTGAGGACATCTAAGCTCTGCACTCACTACTGCACCGACAGGCTCACACTGCCCTGTCCCTCTGCAAGCTTGTCCCCAGGGAAGTCAGGCCCTTGTCACTGCACGACAGCAAGACAGTGGATCCCAACTCCTGTCTTAGACCCACCCTGGGGCTGCAGACCTGGGGGGTGGAATCCATCAGGCCAAGAGTCAAGGTCAAGCTCCAACCTGTCTCCCTGTCCCTAAAGGCCTGTCCTCCCGGGTACCCTGCATGGGCAGGACGTGATGAGGGGCTGATGCATCCCAGACCCTCAGAGCTGGAAAGACACAAGGTTACCTCCTCTGCTTCTCTTAGCAGGAGGGACAGCCCTTTCTTCCCCGGAGTCCCAGCCAAGACCCCAAAGTCAAGGCCCCAAAGCCAAGGCCCTGGCCTGACCTGTGCACCAGCTGCGTGTTCTCCTGCTTCAGCTTGCTCTTTAGGTCCCCGTTGGTCAGGCTGTCATTCTCCAGCTCTGTCACCTTTTTTTCCAGGAAGCTCACCTGTGGGAGGGCAGGGGTGGGTACAGAAGACCTCTAAGGCCACAGGACTGAGAACCTGAAAGCTGTGAGGTTCATGACCAGGACCTCCAAATGGCCATGTATGAAGAGAATGGTCACGTTTGGTGGGAAGAGGGGGTGCCCACGGGACTGGGGCCACCTGCCCAAGTCCCCAGACAGCAGCTGAGTGCTCCCACCACCCCTGGAGGTATGCACATATTATGTCCCTTCCCCAGCCCCCACCTTCTCTGTGATGTCATTGTCACAGGAGTCAATGCTGTCCCGGAACAGGTCTTCTGTGCTGCCGTTACTGCTGCTGAAGTTGCTGTTGTGCATGAGCTGCCTGCAGGGAGGGAGGGAGGGGGCACCTGGCTGTAGAGGCCTCCAGAGACGGGGCTCCGACTCAGGCACGGGCTGGGTGGGCACCCGATACCCCAGGGCCCTGCCAGGAATCCCTTTACGGAGGCTGCCCTCACTCAGCCAAGGAGGAGAGCGTTGCCTGACCCCTGAACCCAACGATTGTTCAGCTCAGAGGATAGCAGGTGGGCTGCTACAGCCCTCCCTGATCCCCTGGCAGACACGACTGATCAGTCGCAGCTCTTTCCTGCTGCCTCAGAGCCCTCTTCATGCCAGTTTCCTGCTGGCAGCTGCCCGGCGACCTGAACTGGTACAGGAGCCCCCTCCTCTTCCAGCTGGAAAGTCCCAGGGAGGTGGCCTGGTCCCATGGTCCCCACCAAGCCAGCTCCTGCCACCACTCTAGGAGCTCTGGAGGAAGGTGAAGGGCGGGAGGTTCACCAGCCCTTGCAGGGCAGAGTTGGTGGGTGGGACGGGGCGAGGCAGGTGCTTGCTGAGGTGCCCTGGCCCGAGGGAAACCCAGCTGCCACCCCCCAGTGACACTGCCTTCCCAAAGCCCTGGGCCAGTCTGCGGGAGAACCAGAGCGGGAGCCCGGCTGTCCCAGGAAGTTAGCAGGACTTAACGGGAGCAGAGTGACCCGCTCTGGTGGGGCACACGCATGCCCAGACCTCTGCCAGCAGGAAACCCAGGGTCTCTTTGGGACAGCTCCAGCTCTGAGTGGAAGGAGAGGCACTGACAGCCATGGGTGGGCTGTCTCTCAGGGTCCCTGGTGGGCCTGCCTGAAGACGAGGCAGCCAAGCATTTGAAAATGCTGCCAGGAAGGGGCAAGGGATGGAGGGGCAGGGTGGAGAGTGGCTCCTCTCTTCCAGAAACGGACACTTTGCCCACTCAGCCACACGCAGGGCACCGGCTGGGTCTGGGCTGCTGGCAGCAAAGGCCGAGTTGAGGGAGCAACACTCAATCCGTCCTCCCCGAAGAGGGCTTACCGTCCGAAGGCCGTGCTAGAGATCTTCCGGTTGGGGCTAGAGAGAGAGGAAACAGTCGATGAACAGAGGGGGCTCTAATCTGCTCCCCTGCTCTGCCCCACCTACTAGGAGACACCAAGGTGCAGGACAGGCTTTTCCCTCCCCATGAAAGGAATGTGCTAATCAGCTTGGTCCTGAAAAGAAACAGCCTGACTTCCTGCTGCAGAAAAAGCCCCAGGATCAACCCTACACAGAGAGAGTGCTCACTGCCAAGGCAGAGCGGGCGCCTTGCCTGCTGCTTCTCCTCCAGGCCCGCCCTGGCCTCTCGCGCCCCTCACCCCGCACAGCACCCCAGGCCTCACCTGTTGGCCTTCAGGTTTTTCAGCCGGGCTTCCAAGTCGTTCAGCAGGTTGATTTTCTTGCAGCACTGAGAGCAGTAAACATCCAGCAATTCGCTGTTGTACGTGTGCCGCATTTTCCTGGGCGTCTGACCCGCACTGATTCGTAAGAGGGAACGACATCACCTTAACTGCTGTCCAGTCTGGTGCCCCACCCTACCCTGCTGACTTGACTTTACTTGACCCCCTAATACCTGCCAACCCTGGGGGGAGGAGGGGCAGGTAGTGAAAATACAGCCACCGATCATCCCTTCTCCAATACTGTCAAAGCGGAGCAGCCAGGGAGTCGTACCCATTTACTGAGAGCTAATGTCAGAGTCAGCGATGCCTCAGGTGGGTGAGAAGGTATCACAGGGGGTCAACTGGAAGGGCCCTTCAACACTGAGGTTCTAAGAGGCGAGACAGCACCAATCTCCTTCCCCCTCCCCAGTCTGCGGCCTCACCAGTTAATTCTGTTTCTTCCCCAGGCTGGAGGAGGGGAGGAGGAACTGCTGACCCCTAATCAGGGTGCAAAGGCAGCACCCTCAATCCCCAGGAGAACCCACGTAGCTCAGGACAGAGGGAGGGACAGTCAGCTCAGGACTCAGCTCGCGTGACCCCCCGGGATGAGGTTGGATTGCTCCTGCCAGTTTTCCCAGACCCTAAATGCCATTCCGGTCCAACGGGCCACCTGGAAGACACCGAGGACCCCAGGTCCGAGTAGACGTTGGTCCTGGTCTCATCATCAGGGCAGGGGCTGCTGGGAGCACAGTCCACGTCGTCCCCCTCCCCGTAGTCCTCAAACTGCTCCTCGTTGCTGATGAGCGAGGCAGTGGAGTGTGTGGACAGGTCTGACGTCGTCATGGAGGGCGTGTGCACCAGGGACCTGAGGGGCGGAGGGCAGCTGTGTCAGGACTCACGGGGCTGCATCCTCAGCCCCTGGTGGGGAAACCGGCCAGGCCTTCCAGAAGGCCACTCTGCACGATGGATTAAATCGGTGCCTCCTGGCCTGATAAGCACACTTTGGGGACCCTAGCTAAGGGGAAACATCTCGCCACACAAACTGTTCCTGCAGAGATACTCAAACCGGTACTACCCTAACTGTAATCTAATTATTTAGCTATGGCTAGATCAAATTATAGTTTCTAAATTATAATATTAATATGTATTAGTAAATTATTAAATTATGGAACATTAAATAGCTAAAGGGTTTGTAAAAATTCGACCATAATGTGGAAAGATGAATATAAATAAAAAGTTAGATTTAAAATGTTAGATACAGTAAGACTGAGTACGGTCGTTCCTTGGTATCCATGGGGACTGGTTCCAGGAGCCCCCCCCCAATGGGTACCAAAATCCACGGATGCTCGAGCCCCTTATGCAAAGCGGCACAGTATTTACATAGAACCTGCGCACAACATCCCACCTGCTTTCAATCATTTCTAGATTGCTTATCATACCTAACACAATGCAAACATTATGTAAACAGTCGTTATCCTATATTGTTTTTTAATGTGTATTATTTTTTATCATAGTATTTTTTATTGTTTTTCCAGTATTAATCTACAGTTGGTTAGATGCACAGACGCAGAACCTGCGGATACGGAGGGCTGACGAAATAGGGAAGGTCTGTATGGAATAAGAAAAAGTAGGAGACACAAATATTAAGGTAGTAAGAGGGCTTGGATTGGGGTGGTAGGTTATTTCCACCCATTCTTACTCTTCCTGCCTTTTCCAAGTTTTGTTTAATTCACATGGATACCCTTCATAATCCAATTAGGTTTCTTAGTAAATAACAATGAGGTGAAAAGTGCCTCTCAGTTTATAGAGGAGATTTCCAGTCCAAGGGTGCCTAATCCCAAAGAACAGAAGCCAGAGATCGACCGGAGGCTCCGGGGCCTCTCCTGGGTGACCTGCAGCGTGGCCTGTGACGTCCCAGAGGCTGCGCCCCATCTACAACCCAAGGACAAACAGAAGTACAACTCATGACCTGCCAAAACATAGCTTCCCCTTTAGTCATTGTACGGTAGTTTCTGTACGTTATTACTCATAAATTAGGATTTCCCCGGCCAGGCGCGGTGGCTCACGCCTGTAACCCTAGCACTCTGGGAGGCCAAGGCAGGAGGATTGTTTGAGGTCAGGACCAACCTGAGCAAGAGTGAGACCC
>NW_012148408.1:2093475-2190282 GCF_000956105.1 Propithecus coquereli | reverse complement strand
GACGACAGGTTCAGGGATGTCTGAAGAAGCTGCTACAGATAGGGTCTCACTATGGTGCTCAGGCTGGTCTCACACACACTTCTGGCCTCAAGTGATCCTCCTGCCTCGGCCTCCCAAAGTGCTTGGATTACAGGCGTGAACCACCGCGCCCGGCCTGGAACCCCAGTTTCTATCTAAGGATCACAGTGTTAACGCTGAGGTGTGTACTAAATATAGAACAAGTCTCTCGGTACCTGGATCACACGTTATTTATATACTTATTTATCTGCCCCCAGGTTCCTTAGTGCTTTGGGTTGAATTAATCATCTCCTCAGTTGTTTCTCTTAATATTTTACTGACACTCTCAGTACCCTCTGCTGGCTTGTCTCCTCACGGTCAGCCCCGGAAAACAATAGGAACAGTCAAGTGGCAGATGGTTAGCCACAGCATCAACAGGTCTGTTGTTCAGACCCCTTGTCCTTGGGTTGGCTGGACGCAGGCGCAGCTGATGAACCAAGAACATCATGACCCTCAGATGCTCGCGTTTGAGAAGCCCTGCATTTAGAAAATGTATGAGGTTGAGCCACATGAAATCACCGTTTTTTCTTTGAAGGCTGGAAATGACTAAAAGTTGTCAATTTCATATGGTTCAACCAATCCTGGAACCCCCTCTTCCCTCTCTAGATCTCTAGGTCAGCCGTAACCATCACCTTCCTCCAACAGGGGACCTGCCACTCCAGTGGCCACAGGTTCCTCAGCCACAACGGTGGCAGCTTCCCACTGGCCCACGAGTACCGTGTACCTCCAGAACATTAGTGGGGGCTGAAATGCAAGGGACCCCCGTCTGCCAGCACCAAACTACAAGACAACATTACTTCACTGGAAAGTCATTTAGGTCTTAATATTGTTTTAAAGTAACATTTCTGATTATGAGAGCACATAATCTATATAGAAAATATAGAATACATAGCAGGGGAGATGGGGGGTAATTAAAATGATCCATCATCCCACCATCCAGAAATAACTTTAATTTTCTAGATTAATTTTTTCTAGGCATTTCCTAATATATAGGTAAGTATTTCTAACAAAGTTCATACTTCACCGACATCTTTGTAACCTGCTTCTTAAAGCTAATTGAGATCATATATCCCATAACATTAAAGTAATTTAAAACTTGACTTTGTCCAGCTGCCTGAAATTCCAGAACTATCCCTACTTTAAGCATTTAGGCTGCTTAGAACTTTTTGCTATTCAGAATATCCATGACACTAATGCCTGTGATACAAATCTTGAGTGCGTCTCATATTTATTTCCTTCCAAGAACCACATTTCTGGGCCCAGAGGCACATACCAAGCTCCAGACAGTTTTAACTCACTTGTCCTCTGGCAGAAACAGGCCCCCGAGGCCCCGGTCCTTCTCTTCGGCAGGACTCCCGACAGATCCCTCCAGGCTCTGGGTGCTCTCCATGGGGCTGTCTATGTCTGATTCCTGGGGGCCCTCGGGCGGGGCCAGCGTCATAGCCTCCTCCTCGTCCTCGGGAAAGAAGCCGGGCTCCCTGGGGATGAGCTCGCCATCAGCATACGTAGGGCCTGCGACCTCACTGCCCTGGAAAAGACAGAGGGGGCAGAGTGAGGCTGGCCCCCCACAGCTTGGTGTTGCCCATCAGACCGCAAGAATGCTGGTAGGACCGGGGACAGCAGGTGCTGGGGTGCAGGGAGGCCCAGACCCCAAGACCCCAAGTATGACAATGCCTGGCAGGTGATTAGTCTCAGAGACCTCTCGTACTGGCCAACTCATGAGAGTCCAGTGAGGAGCCAGAACTCTCAGGAATGGCCATCCATGGAGAAGGGCCACAGCCAGGCCAGCCACGTCATTCGGGGCACCTGGTCAGCACACCAGAGCCCCCATTGTGAAGTGTGCCAGGAAGCCAAACGATGGCTTCTTGGTGATCCAGATGAAGGGCACATCCACACTGAATGTCCTTCAAGAACCACCCTGAGCCAGGAGGGTTTGATGCAACACGGTACAAGGAGCTGCACAGCTTGGGATCCACCCTCGGTGACTCTGGGTGTGACACGGAAGCTCTCTGAGCCTCAGTTCTGTCCCATGTAAATCAGGAATGGCAATGGAATCTTGGGTCATTGTGTCAATTAAGCGAGTTATTTCATGTTAGCATCTGGCACGGTAGGACCTCAATGAATAAATCCCGGCCAGAGGACGCGATGTTAGCTAAGAGAGCAAGAACGCCAGGACTTTTGCTTCTGTGCTTTGGGCCAGACCTGCCCATGGTGTGTCCAGTGCCCAACACACTGCCTGGCACAATGACAGTGCGCAACAAAGATGTGCCCGCACCTTTTGCTAAAATCATCTGATAGAAGAGCTCTCTCTGGCTTTGTTCAGAGCGTACCCTAGACTGAGGGGCAGCTCTTCACAAACCATTTCTTGGGGCCGCTTTGTCTCCGGAAAGGTAGGTACTTCCTGGGTGGCACTGCTTCTACCTGTTCCCATCTGAGATGTCAACCTACTCCCAAGGTTGTCTGGTGTGCTCCTCGGTGAGGGCTGGCAGACAACCCCATTAAAGGTCCCCTCAGCCCCAGGACAAGAACGGTAACAGGAGCAAGGGCTGTGAAAAGCCTCTGGGAGTCTCAGACGACAGGTTCAGGGATGTCTGAAGAAGCTGCTCAGTGACAGGCTTGAACGTGCCTGTCCAGACACGTGTAGCCGTCTGCTGCCATTGGTGAGTGGGTGGTCCTCCTGGGGATGTCCCCGCCAGGAGATCCTGGGCTAAGAACAGCTGGCGACTAATGAGCCTGGCTCCCCCGCCTGTGCCGGGGCTCGAGCTGAACACCAGACGGACCAATAAAGTTGGCACCCGACAGCCAGGCCCCCAACCACGGAGACCGAGAGGTTGAGCCCTGAACATGCCCCTGGTGTTCCCAGGGCCCTTGCCACCTTGATGTCACTAATCTGATCACATGGCTCCCAATCCATCAGATCTCGTGCCCTGAGCAAGCTCTTCATCCACAAGCCTGAAGCTGCATCCCGACAGAAACGAACGGAAACCGACGCTACTGAGCAGCCACCAAAGTCCACAAGCCGAGCTGAGAGTTAACACCCCACTTGTGCTTTACGACAACTCTCCGGACGGCTACCATTAACACCATTTGACTGACGGAGAAACCAAGGCTCAGAGCGCAGCCTGCCAGAGCCCTCTGGCCAGTATGCAGACAGCCTTGCCTGCCTCCAGCTGCCACGCGCTTGGTTCCATTTATCATAGATGCCTCCTCCCCGCCGTGCATTTCCAAAGCTCACGGAGACGACAGGGAAAGCACAGTTTACAGGGATGTGTCGCCATTAATAATTGTGACACCCCAGTGCTCCTCCTCACGCAGCAGCTTTCACACCCACCTGCTTCCCAACCCAGAGGAGACTCCAGGTTAGCACACAGATGCCCCAGGACAAACAAGTAAGGAGGCAGACCGGAGAATGGGGTTCTTGGAGGAGCAATGCGCCTGGTCTGGTCCTTTACCTGGCCATGAAGAACGGCCAGCTCTTCGCCATCCTGGCCACACAGGCGGGGGAAGTTCTTGCCTGCTTGGTGGCTCGCAGGAGCGCGCGGCCACTGGGCAATGGGTGTTTCTTTTGGTCTTCACCACAGCCCTAGGAGCTGGGCTTCCTTGCCCCCTTTTTGTAAGTGAAGGGCCTTGCCTGGGGCCATGTGGGAGTTAGCCACAGGTTAGGGACTAGGACCCACCTGTGTCACCAACGCTCACCTTGAGAAGGCTGCGGCCCACCGGCTCCCAGAGGCAGGCAGAGTGCCACGTGGAGGCCAGCATCTGTGCTCCTCAGGGGTCCAGCCTGGCCTTTGGCCAACTTAAGTTTGGCTCACTGGACACCAAGGTACAGAGGCTGAGTGTATGCCGGGCGCTCTGCGGCCCCAAAGCACTCCACTCACGCATGCAGGTGGGGACTGTCCACCCCCTCACTGGAAGTCCCACAGCAGCGTCCTGACACTCCTGGCAGCTGGCCAAGCCCCTGTTGGGATGGAAAGAGCATGCTCAAGTAGCTTGTCTCAGCCACAGGCAGGGCGGAAGGGGCACAAGGGTCCCGCCTTCCCAACAAGACCACCACCTCCTGCGGCAGACTGTTAGCTGTGACTGAGCAGAGCCCACATCATCCTGGCCCTTCACCGACCACCAAGCACCCTCGTCTGTCTCATGCACACCCCACTGTAGCTCACAACAGGGCAGACTCAGGACACCTGGGAGGATGAGGCCCAGAGCGGGAGGGCAGCTGCAACGGAACCACCCGGCTCACAGAGGGCCCTGCTGAGACCTGAAGCCAGGCTCTGACACGCACAGCCCAGGGCCCCTCACCCGCCCCTCACTACATACACACATACACACACACACACACACACACACACACACACACACACTCATTCCAGCTGCTTCTCTTAAAATCAGCTGCTCCCTACATTAACACCTTTTCATTCAACTCACAATTGTTTATCCAAGGCAAGGGAATTTTAATCGTAATTTCAAAACCATTTCTAGTAGTTTCCTCCCTAAATTCAAATAGTATAAAGACAGCTATAAGAAAGTGACTGTACACACACCTTGGTTAGCCTGGGATGGTACTGGTTTGTGCCTGGCCTGAGAGCCGTGTGGTGACATCTGCCCTGGTCACCTGCACTCCCCGCTGAGGGCCGCAGTCCCTGGTCCTGCTCTGGGGAAGGGTCTGGGTGGAACTGCTGGGGATGGGGGGCAGAGAGAGGCAGTCACTGGAAGGTGCCGGAAGGTGCCAGAAAGTGGCCTCTTATCACACCCTTGAGCCACCTGGCTGGAAGAACTCAGAGTAAGTCCTATTAGAACCCTTGAGAGCCAGCTTCCCTCTTTTATGTTCCTCAGATAAAGCTGCAGAGGGAAAGGGAGAGAACTTGTCCATAATAAAAATATTGCCCTCACACAGGGTTTCTAGGTGGCCTGTGGACACGGGCCTCCTGAGGCTGTGAGTCACCCTCCAGCCAGGGGCACATGGAGCCCCGGTCTTGTATGCTTGTGAGGAGGTTGGGGAGAGGACATTGGGGGGCCCAGAGAGCTGCCTACTCGCCCCCGGCCACACCGCAGCAGTGCTCTCCATCTCGGGTGTGCGAGGACGCCCAGTGCTGGACCCGGGCTGCTCTGGAGGCCTGGCCAGATCGGGGAACGGGGAAGGGGCCTCCCAAGAGCTCGTGTTTCCAGGCAGCCAGGGGTCCACAAGCAAGGCCTGTGCCCAGGGCAGCTCCAAGACTCTGCCCCTCAGAACTTCCATGTCCTGCCTGCTCCCTGGTGTATGAAAAAGACCATCCAGCCACCATCCAGCGACCCTAGTATCAGGGACATGTCCAGGCCTGGAGCTTAATGCAGCCTCCTCAGGGTTTGCACAGCAAGTCTGTGTCTGGTCTTTTCAGGTCCTTGAGGAAAGGGACGGTGTCCTCAGGAGGCAGCACGGGGCATGTGTGTGGTACAGTCTGACTCTCCAGGGCTCTGTCCCTCGGGACTCAGGACCAGCCCTGAGCACACAGCCCCCAGGGGCACAGGGCCAGTCGCCGTGGGCCACATAGGCTTGGCTGGTAATGTCCAGACCACCCCAGCCCTGTTCCTTCCACCCTGTTGAGGGGTCCTGGGGTGGAGGGAGACACAGGAGATGCAGTGTGTCCCTCCACAAACCCCAGAAGGCCCCTGCGGGTGCAGCTGGTGAGGCTGGCAGACTGGGTTTCAGTCCCCGCTGGCCCGCCACTCACCAGCTGTGTGACCTTGGGCAAGTGACCACCTCTCAGAGTCCCGGCTCCCCACCTACAGAATGGGGACAGTCACCTCTACCTCAGAGGCCACTCTAAGGGCCATATGTGACAACAAACATACCCCAGCACCAGAGGCTGAGCTGTACCTACAGCGCGTGGGTCCTCAGCTGGTCGGCCAGCAAGGTCCTAGACAGCCAGGAGGGATCCCTCCCTCTTCAGAGAGGCCGGGCCTGGGGGATTATCCGAGGCCAGGGGTTTCTGGAGAGAGCTGGGAAAATAGGACGCAGCCAGCGGCTCTGGCAGGGCAGGGCAGGGCAGGCCCGCGCCCGCTGCCACGTCCCCACCTCCACTTTTCCGCCTCGTCTCCAGCTGGGGCTGGATAGAGCTGGCTGCAGCTGAAGTGGGAACCTGGAGGCACACAGCCTGCCTGGGGCCCCCCAGCCTCGCAGGCTGTGTTCACCCGCCTGGCCCCGAGTCACCCTTCCTCTGTAGGAAGTTGGCAAGGGCTGAATTCAGGGCTGCTGAAAAGGCCAAGTATCAATACACGTGGGGGGCCGTCCAAGCCTCGGAGTGGCGACAATGCCCCACTGTCCATGCTCTCCGCAGGGGTGCGGCGGGGCCCAAACTTGACAGCTGCATCTGGTCCTCTCTCACCCCCACCGCCCCCTGCGGGGAGCCTCTCACAGTCGCACACCCCAGTACCGCACACCCCAGTACCGACACCGACACCGAGACACCACATTTCCACACTCCCTGCAAGAGGGAGGACCCTAAATGGGTAGCCATGGGGATTTCTATACCTGAACCCCACTGGTTAGCATCGAGGGAGCACGTGTGGGTGATGAACGAGATGCGCTGCGGGACCGTGAGCTGGGAAGAGCCCAGCCACAGGACCCCGGGGCCTGGGCACCAGCCCTGGTGTGGTCACTGCCCGGCTGTGTGACCGACCACTGGATACACTGCTTAATTTCTGAGCCTCATCTAGAAACAGGGATGGGAGCATCTATCCGGAAGGATCATGGTAAGGGGTCTAGGTCAATGTCTTGTACCTCGAGGATGCTAAAAACAAGGCAGAGAAGAGGGGGAGTCCCGCTCCACCACTCACGAGTCCTGCGGCCTTAGGTTTATGGAACTTCTCGGTGCCTCAATTTCCCCATCTATTAAATGGAGTTAACTATGATTAAAATGAAGTAGGCTGGCTTATGCTCTAAGCACTTTACAGTCTTAGCACACACAGAAAGTGCTCAAGAAAACTGACCTATTATTGTCACCATCATGTTGAAAGAAGACAACCAGGGTGCTGCCTGGCCTCCACCCAGCCCCTGGGGCCCTCGCGCTCTGCCCGGGTGCCACACGGGGCTGCAGGCCAGGTAGGTGCAGCTGCAGGCCGGGTAGGTGCAGCTGCAGGCCGGGTAGGTGCAGCTGCAGGCAGCCAGACGTCTGCGAGTTCCAGGGCTGCCCTCCCAGCGTCGCTGCCTCTTTTCTCCCCACCAGGGCATCTGCTGCCCGCTCTCTCTGAAGGTCATCCTGCACGTTAATTACACCCTTTAATAAGTGTTAAGACGACACGCTGCCTGGGGAAGGGAGTACAGGAAGCTCCGAGGCTCTAGCTCATCCACCCCCAGCCCTGGCAACGGCTCCGCTCCCAAGGCAATAGCTCCGAGCCAGAAACAGCTCTGTGGGGACAAGGCTGGTAAAAATAGCCTGGCGGGCACACCCCAGCTCCCCTCGCAGCACGGCACCGGCAGGCACACGTGGAACGCCGCTGCTGGGAAGGCGCGTGTGGCGGCGGGGTGGACGCGAACCAAGCCCTGGTGGGGAGGGGCCTGGCGGCTGCCCAGGCCAAACCCACAAAGAAGTCCCTCAGCACACCCCAGCTGGCCGACAGCCCAGGAGGAGAGATGGCCAGGGGCAGGGTCTCCCCGGGTCTTTCCACAGGTGGCAGAAGGTTCATTTGGCAAGAGAACTCGGGGTGCCGACGCCCCCAGGGAAGAGACGGAATAGACTGGGCTGGATCCCCTATGCCCCATCATGGCTCGGCTGCTGCTGTCGTAGAAAGATGGTGGTGGCAGAGAGTGGCAAGCGACCCAGGCTGTAACTAACTCCTGCAGGGCCACCAACCCTGGCTCTGCAGGTGGGCAGCTGTATTCACAGCAGCGGCTGACGAGATTCCGGTCCAACAAAGGGCTGCCCAGGTGCCAGTCAAGCGGCAAGGTGGCACCCAAGGGGGATTAAGCACCCGCAGAGGGAGGCTGAGGCCTCAGCCCTGCCTTCTGAACACAAGGAACCTCAGCTCAGACGCAAGGCCTCAGGTTCATCCCCACAAAGCCAAGGGCAAGCGCAGGAGCAGCAGGTCACCAAGCCACTAGCGTTTATCCTATGTTACAGCGGGCCCTGGGGACTGACCACATGCTGTGAGATGAGAGCTCCCAGCCCAGAGCGTCCCACTCAGGTTGGGAAGACGCGACCCAAAGCCGTGTTCCTGTCCCTAGGGCCAGATCAGAGGCCTGAGGGTGGCCAGGGGAGAGGGGCCGATGCCCCACTCCTAGCCAACCTCCCTCCCAGGCTCTCTCCTCCCAGCCAGGGGCTCCAGGCTCCACCTCCTGAACCTCGCCGCAGAAAGAGTGTCACCAGGAGTGCAAGATCCCCCCCTCACCTGGGTCCACCGCTCCTGCCTATCCTGGGGCATCTAGGAGCAGAGCTTAGAGCAGACGCCATAACTACTGCACTCTCCTCCTCAGGTGGACCCGCAGATCCCGGGACGGGGACCATAGTGACAACTCCTGTTTCCCCAGGTGCTCATTCGTCTCAAGTGGGAAATAAGCAGGCTCTGAGGCTCACATCAGCCCCTGCAGGGAGATACTAAATCACCCATTTTAAGGATGGGGAGCCCGAGGCTCTCGGGCAGTGTGGCTCAGTCCCGGATCTGGCACCCGCTGACTGTGGAACTTCAGGCTGGCGCTGAATAGTAGAGAAAGCTGCGCTTGTGTTTCTCAAGAACTCCCGTGCCACTTACGTCAAGTAAAGGCGGGCAGACAACAAGCTCTGCCGCTGAACACGCCACACCACGGCGGGACGGGCGGTGAAGCCCACGCTGCCTTTTTGTCAGTGTTTTCATCACAACTCTTGAGCTCTCTCCCCAATCTCACACCCTCGCCCCAACACACACGCTGCTGCTGAGACAGTGGCAGAGGAGTACAGGGGACGGGGCGAGCCACAGCTCCCAGCAAAACCCAGAAATGAGAGGTGTCAGATAGGCTCCTAGGAGCTAAACTCAAAGCGGAGAAGGGCAAATTTCCTGAAGGGTGGCAGAGTGGAGGGACTGGAAGCATGAGGGATCTAAAGACAGAGCAAGTCCTCAGTGAGGGGCTGGAGTGAGTGGGCTTCCGGGAAGCACAGAAAGGGAGGGTCCGAGGCAGTCCCTGGCAGCATCCACCCAGGCGCAGGCCAGAGGTGCTGTGTCCGGCTGACCGGCACGTCCAGCCTGCCCCGAAGGCTATGGGGCCTGGCTCAGCTTCAGCCAGAGCTGGAGATCATTTCACGTCCATCCAAACCTTGGCCCCTGTGTCCAAGTTCGCCCCCCACCCACTCCCAGGAGCCTGCTGACCAGAGGGAGACAAGGGCTGCCCGGCCTGCTGCAGAGGGCACTGCCCACTGCAAGGGGATCAGCTGGCACGTTGGCTCTGCACGTCTACCTAGGGACAACCTGTGGGCGTGCATGGACCCGAGTACTAGGGCTGTGGGAAGGGCTGGTGAGATCTGGTTTTCAAGCTCATTAGGCTACAGGCCAGAATGTGGACCACAGTGCGACCACTGGAACACCCCCATAGCCAGGCCGTCCGCCTCACCCCTCTGTCCCCACCACGTGCCACTTCTGTTCCAATAACACATGAGCACGTCAAAAATTAGCAGTTCAAAAACAAAAATAAAAACATATTACTAAAAATCTAACAGAAGAGAAAACCCAAGGAAGAAAAGAGGACCAAAGATCAGATAGGGTGTTACTATCCAGAATATATAAGGAACTCAACTCACTAGCAAAAAAAGACCAAACATTCTGATTATAGAATGGCAAAAGATTTGAATAGACATTTCTCAAAAGAAGATATATAAATGGCCAATAGGTATATGAAAAAATGTTCCTCATCACTAATCGTCAGGAAAATGCAAATCAAAATCACGAGGTATTCACCTCAACCCGGTTGGAATGACTATTACCAAAAATAACGAATACTTGTGAGCATATGGGAAAAGCAGAACTCTTATACACTGTTGGTGGGAATGTAAATTAGTACAGCCACTATGGACAACAGTAGGGAGCTTCCCCTCAAAATTAAAAATCAAACTACCATATGATCCAACAATCCCACTACTGGACCTATCTAAAGGAAATGAGATTAGTATGTCAAAGATATGTCTGTACCCCATGTTTATTGTAGCACTATTCACAATAGCTACGGTATGGAATCAACTTAAGTGTCCACCCCGTGTTTATTGTAGCACTATTCACAATAGCTACGGAATCAACTTAAGTGTCCATCAGGGATGAATGGATAAAGAAAATGTGTGTATATAATGGGGTATCATTCAGCCATAAAAAATGAAATCCTGTCATTTGTGATGACATGGATGAACCTAGATAATGTTAAGTGAAACAGGCCAGGCACAGAACAACAAATGCCATATGATCTCACTCACATGTGGAATCTAAACAAGCTGATCTCACAGAAGTAGAGAGTAAGACACTGGTTACCAGAGGTCGGGGGTTGGGTGGGGATAGGGAAAGGTTGGGTAATAGGTACAAAGTTAGTTAGAAGAATAAATCCCGGTATTCTACTGCACAGTATGATTACTGTAGTTAACAAAAATGTATTATATATTTCAAACTAGTGAAGAAATTTTGAACATTCTTAGCACAAAGAAAGGACAAGCGTTTGAGGTAATGGATAGACTAATTACCCTGATTTGATCATTCCACAATGTGGCCATGTATCGAAACATCACACTGCACTCCATAAATATATGCAATTTTGTGTCAATTAAAAATAGTAGAACTTAAAGATTAAATGGGACAAATAAAAAGCAAATAACAACTCAACCATATCAGTAATACATTAAATGAAAATGGAGTAAACAATCCTATTAAAGGCAAATATTGCCAACAAAAAAAAACCCCAAAAACAAAATCACCACATGCCATTTACAAGAGACACAATTTAAACAGTAGAATATAGACAGGCCGTAAGTAAAAGAATGAAAACAAGACAGACCATCCAAACACCAACCAAAAGAAAGTTGGTGGGACTATTTTATTGATAATATGAGATGAAGTAGACTTTACAGCAAGAGGGGACATTTAAAAATGATAAGGGATCAATTTAACAAGATGCAATACTCCTCCATGTTTATGCACATTAATAATTGTTTCAAAATATATAAAGCAAAATTTAACAGAACCAGAAGTTGGAGATTCTATTTCACCTCTCTCAGTAACTGATGGAACAAGCAAACGAGAATTAGAGAGGATAACACAAACTTGACTGACACATAGAGAACACTGTACCCAACAACTATAAAGTAAAACCTTTAGATTAAAAGTAGATGAGAAACTGGATACTTGCAAAGTACCAAAGACTCACCCCATGGATTACAGCAAAACAACAAAAACCCCTACATACCTCTACCATGGAGAAAATAGGCTATTGTCCTTTTGATGCAGTGATCAAATTTAGCATCATGAATTGGGAAGAATGAGATATTGGCCTCCTGATGTGATACAACGTGAGGTACACAGTGTCAGCTATGCTGTAGTCTTTTTATTATTTTTCTTTATGATATCTTCATGACATTCAAGGAAAGTATCATGATTCATCTTTCTAAATTTTATTTGATGTTTTACAGACAAGATCAAGCTATGTGGCCCAGGCTGATCTTGAACTCCTGGCCTCAAAAGATCCTCTCATCTCAGCCTTCGAGTAGCTGGGATTACAGGTGTGAGCCACTGTGCCCATCAAGCAAAATATTTTACTTGGTTCTAATCAAGCCACAGGATCTAACTTTTTTTTTCTTTTTTGAGACAGGGTCTCACTTTGTTGTCTGGGCTAGAGTGTGCAGTGGTATCACCACAGCTCACTGAAGCTTCCAACACCTTAGACTCAAGGAATCCTCCGCCTCAGCCTCCCGAGCAGCTGGGACTACAGGCGCACACCATCATGCCCAGCTAATTTATCGTTTTTGTCTTATTTTATTTTGTAGAGACAGGGTCTCACCATATTACCCAGGCTGGTCTTGAGCTGCTGGGCTCAAGTGATCATCTTGCCTCAGCCTACCAATTAGCTGGGATCACAGGCATGAGCCACCATGACTGGTCAAACAAAATATTTAACTCAGTTCTAAGCAAGCCTTAGCATCTAGTTTCTACTAAATGGGAAAACAGAGGCTAGAGGAACAAGTTACATGTCATCAGAGGGAAAACAATTAGATAAACAAAAGTATGTGGGACCTTCCACAAGACAACTGTCCTGGTCTATTTCAAAGGGAGGATGTAATGGTTTGTACACCAGGTGAAGACACAGGGAGAAGATGGCTGTGGAGAGAGGCCTCAGAAGAAACCAACCCTGCTGGCACCCTGATCTCAGACTTTACCCTCCAGAATTGGGACGAAATCCATTCCAGTTGTTTAAGCCGCCCAGTCTGTGCTACCTGGTTATGGCAGCCCTAGCAAACCAATATACTTTCCTTCTCCCACCCTAAGAAGCTACATGGAAACTCCCGCCCAAACTCGGTCTGGCTTTTTGTCCACCTTCCCACCCTGATAATAAAAGCGAATTTTTAAAATGTCAATTCAATTTAACCTCCAGTGAAAACTACAGGTGGTACCTGATTTACGATGGTTTGACAATGATTTTTCAACTGTGTGATGGTGTGAAAGCTATATGTGTTCTGTAGAAACTGTACTTCAAGAGTACCCATACAATTGTTTCGTTTTTCATTTTCAGTACAGTATTTAATAAATCACATGGGCTATTCAATACTTTATCATAAAACACACTCCGTGTGAGATGATTTTGCCCAACTGTAGGCTAAAGTAAGTGTTCTGGGCACATTTAAGGTGGGCTCCGTTTGGTAGGTGAGGTGCATTAAATGCATTTTTGACTTACAATGTTGAACATACGATGGGTTTATTAGGACCCAATATAGATGGATCCTATATATTAGGATATAAACCCCTCATAAGTCAAGAATCATCTATATTGGATCTATAAAACCTAATCAAGAGACTTGGGATTTACTTATTTACTTATTTTTGGTCTGTCCTCAAAAGACAAAAAATGTTGAGTTCTCCTTCATGATCAGTATGATACAGTACTGTTTCTTAAGAGACTATATTTTGCTGAAACCAAATCTTGGTGAATCTATGGTCATCAGGATGATGTTTTGTAAACACTAGTATAAACCAATCTAAGTAAATTACTTCCATTTTCTTGTGTTCTCTCAATTGTACAGGTACTGTATTTTAATTTTAAAGAAAAGTATATGTGCAGTTCAGAGACATTAGAACTGCAGAGGCAATTTTTCTTTGCCCAGAATTGTATTTAGGGTAGTTATAAGACAAATGTAAAAGTTCTTTTACCTACATAGTGATTGGCTTACAAGAGAAGAAACCAGCAGTTAGCCCTGGAACCACAGGCCCTCACACACGGAGCCCTTAATCCCGGCTCAGGCTGCCTCTGTGGCCGGAAGAGCTCGTAACTGAGCAAGATATTACCGGTTTCTCCATGTCAGACAGTATTTCTGGCTACTTGAAATCCAGAGCAGATTTCTTCCCTCTGTTGTGGCCAGTGTGGGAAAGAGGGCCCCTACTGCTCCTGGGACATGTGGGCACCCTGCCTGCCTGGGACACAAGCCTCCCTATGACATGGCTGGAACCCAAGCCCCACCCCTGACCCCCATGGCCATCCAGGGCTGGTGATGGTGACTGAAGGTACAGCTGAATTCAGCCAAGTAACTATCTCCAACGAAAACCCAGAGGGGATGAGAACCCACCTTTAGACCAAGCCCTGGATGGGGTGTGACTGTCCCAACAAAGCCCTGGGTCCCAGACCTGAGTGCCCCAGTGAACACACTTACTGAACAAAAAAGACTCAAAGAGGCTATCTGGCCTACACCCTGCCCCACAAATAGAGCCAAAGGCCTTGATTTTCAAATGAAAATGTGGACTTCAGAGGCAAACTGTTGGGGATTATGAAAACAGAACTTAAATTGCTTCCACATCTGGAAAACAAACCCAGCAGCCAGCCCCAGGAATTCCAGGCATGCCAGCCCAGGGAGAAGCTGCAGGTCAACGGAGGCATTTCCTGGTAGCTCTGAGTCCTTCCCCCCCCTCCCCGCCCCATCCACCTACCTGAACCCATAGTAAGGTCTCCTCATCTGCATCAAGGGGCTGGCAGAGCCCCACTCGGAGGAAGAGGAGGAAGCTAACATGCCAGAGCACCCACCACGGGGCTGGCGTCTGCTCTGTGCTTTACAGGGGTGGTCTCATTTTCTTCCCTAAAATTCCTGCAAGTAAATGCTTCTCCTCCTTACGGATGAGGAAACGGTGTTCAGAGTTTAATCCACTACCCCGAGGTTACATTGTAATTTCTCGTTCGCTCCCCACTTTGGAGTCACAAAGTTAGGGCCACCTGGACCTGCATCAGGAGCCCCCCAACTTCAATCAGCCCATCTAAATTCTCAGAAAAGATGTCCCGGGCACCCTCCGGAAGCTCCGGTTCCCACGCAGCCACCACACCCCCGGCTGTCCTGAGAAAACCACGGGCCAGGTGTCTGGGCGACTCAAACGTCGAAAGCGAATAAACGGGCTACAAGTTGAAAGGGGAGCACGTCAAGGGCTCTCCTGGTTCCTGGAATAGGCAGCTATTTTGGGCTACAAATTATAGCTTTTAAAGATGTGGCTGTTTGAAGTGAGGGCTTAATTACTCACACAGCCAAGAGTCTGTGGGGCTTGGTTTGGGGGCTCCATACTTTTATCGTCATGGTAAGAGGAGCTTAAAGACTCAAAGTGAAGGCTTGGGACAGGAAAGCGGTGGCTCTGGCCAGGTGGGCCAGGCAGCATCCCTGCTGGGGAGTGTCCTCAAAAGAGGTGACATGGGACTCCCCAGAGAGAGGCCACCGTCTGCTTCAAGGAGCACACACCTGGATGGAGCTGACCCACGGTCTAAAGCCAGGTATTGACCCCACTCCTTCTCTGCCACACAAGCCCTCAGGCCTTGCGAAGCCGCGCAGATGCCAGCGTTTTCCCGCAGCCACCGCTGAGGCTCCATTTGACCTGCCATCCTGGAGCGGGCAGGTCGGGATCTGGCAGTGTGACTCTCTTCCTCCCCACCCCGAAGGGCCCCCTGGCAGAGTCCTCTGTTTTATAATCCTCCCCCCCACCCCCGCCACCTTCCAGTACCTCCTATCAGCCCGGAGCCCCAGCGGTCTTCCCGGCAGGCTCAGTTTGGGTGTCCCTCTGTCCTGTGGCCTCTGCCGGGTGCAGCTACCCAGGCTGTGTGTTCCAGGAGCTGCTGACTTGCCCCAGGGTGGGGTGGGGGCGTCAACCAAGCACAGCTGGCCAGAACTCAGCTTAGGGGCCCTGGGCCAGGGCAGGCTGAGGCAGCTCAGGTCCCTCCCCAGGCTCTCCCGCAGTGGGGCAGGTGAGAAGGCATTAAGTCTGAGAAGCCATAGCTTTGGGCTCAGAGGGTGGAGGCCCCCAGGGGAGTCCATCAGGAACAGCCTCAAAGATGCTATGGGCTCCCCACTGCCCACTGCACCAGGTCCTGGCTCCTCAGATCAGCAGCAAAGCCCTTACTAGCAGGTCTCAGCCTCAGTTCCTGCTACAGCCCCCTTGACCCCCAAGCTCCTGTCCACCTTTAGCACCCGCAGTGCTTAGCACAGACTGTTTCTTATGCACAGGGGCATAAACACCACCTCACCAACAGGGTAGCTTCGAATCCCTGGTGCTGTGCATGAATTGAGGCAGCCGGGCTGTGGGCTTTCACTCGCATCTTGAGAGCAAAAGGGGCAGAGAGCAGACCTCTAGGGAAAACAAGGTTCAAAACCACCACCTGCTCTCACAGTCTCCCTCCAGCCCCAGCCAGCAGCTCCCGCTGAGCCCCGGCTGGGTGGCCCTCTGTCAGCTAGACAAACCCATGTGGCTGTCTCCCCATGCTCGAAACTCGGCTCCCTCCTCCCCCAGCCCTGCTCCAACCTCAGCGAGCAGCCTACGCCTGACCCTCCACACTGCTCTGGCCAGACCCTGCGCAGCCTCGCAGCCTGCACCCCTACATGTGCCGCCCAGCACCCGGTGGGCAGCACTCAGCGTTGGAGTGGAGAAACAGGAGCTAGCAAAGCTGGTGGCACTGGAACTCCACTAGAGCTGAAGGTCGCAGGAGCTACCGCACGCTGGGCGGCTGAGTCTGTGCCATCCGGGTCTGGGGGCAGAGCCCTCCTCCCCTCTCCGACCACAGGGAGCTCCCAAGAGGTTACATGTGGGAAAATTTTACAGAAAGGGAGAAGACAGAGATTTGAAAGAAAATTGCTAAAAGGAAACACATGTGAAAATGAAAACTCAGGCAACGTGGGAGGAGGATGAGGGAAGGAAAGAAGAAGGCTGTCCAATGATTATGAACTGAGTGAAGAAGATCTCTGCTACCTTGGGAAGGCCAGCGACCCACTCCTTCAACCCACTTCCTTAACCCACTTCCTTTCTTAACCCAGACAGACTGGGGCAGTGTGCCCTTAGATGATATTTAGCAAGAGAGAAACAAGGAGAGGTGCCTTACAACAGTCACGATGACTGTGAAGCCACGATTCACAGGTGGTGGGGGAAGAACCTGAGGCTCAGAGAGGCTGCTCTACTTTCCGAAGGTCACACAGTTGGCAGGCCATAAAGCTGGAATCTCAGCTCAGTCTGCCCAGTGTCCAAGCTTGTTCCCTTGAACCATATCATAGTGTCCCCCCCTTTTAATCCTGCAACCACTTTTACAAGGTGGCTCTACCCTCTTCCTTGAAGAAACTGGGCAAATTCTGTAAGTTCTCCAGAGGTTTCCTAGTTTCTATGTTTCATTAAATCCAAAACACCCGTGATTTTAAGAGGCACCATTATTTCAAGTACACAAAGAAAACGGCACTGTCAATTAAATTATAACACACCTGCAAATATATAACACACACCAATTTAAGATGTTAAAAGGAAGGAAGAAAAGAGTGTGTCTTAGACTCTATGAAATACAGTGTGAGTACAAGTGGGGAGTGGGGATTCGGTCACATTCCTTAGACTGTGTGTGCAGTGAAGGACAGTGAACAACTCCATGCACACGCGTGCACACACACACGCACTCACACCTGCTGCTGCAAGATCCTTCTTTGCTAACCACTGATGCAATCGTGCAGATAACCTCACAAAAATGTGCTGGCCAGACCTGCCTTGTCAACAAGAACCCGCATTTAGCCAGGAGGCCAACAATTCAAGGTTACTTAACATCAGCAGGCAGAGGCTGTCCAGTGGAGACTGCCCATCCAACCGGCCAGGCCAGCCCGGCCCGGCCAGCTTTGCCTCAGTGGAGCTGCAGACCTCTGAGCAGCCATGCTGGATGAGCAGGGAGGTTTGCTCCTTGGAAAACTACCAAGGGCAGTCATCCAGTGTGGCCAGGCGGCGGCACGACCTGCACCTTTCTTTTTGGCCCCCCTCCAGATCTCCCGGGGCTGGTAGGCAGCCAGAGCCGCAGTGCTTTGATGAGGCAGATGCTGCGGCCTGGCAGTGGCGGATGGGCAGCACTGCTCCAAGCTGGCTTTTCCAGCTGGGCACAGGTGGACGGACAGGCAGGCCCCGGCTGGAGGTAAAGGACAGGTGGGCACAAGTGTGGAGGGCCGCTCTCCCCTTGGGAGACTGGCCACAGCCTGGCAGAGTGGGCAGCCCCACAATGAGCCCAGGGAGAAGGCTGGCACCTGGGAAGGCGCTTTGCATCTCATTCACAGATCGCCGTGCGGGGGCCAGTCACTGCGCTCCGGCCCCAGAGTCTGCATCCGCAGAGCCCAAGTGGCTTTATTTGAAAACACAAAAGCTGAGGAAGCAGAGTTGTGCTGCTGCTGCAAAGGCCCTCAGGTGGTGGGGTTTCTCCCCTGCCACCTTCCTGTTTCAGCACTGACACTCGCCCGCAAGAAATCCTGTTAGACGCTAAGGTTATCGGTCACAAGAATCAAACCAGTAGAAGCTTGCAGGAGTAAAATAACAGCTCACTCATAAGCCAGGCACTGTTTTAAGTGCTTTTCATACATTTACATAGTTGGGCCACATGACAGCCCTGTTGGGGAGGCACTAGCATCATCCTCATTGTACCGACGAGGAAACTGAGGCACAGAGAAGCTAAATAACTTGCCTAAGATTCCACAAATAGCAAGTGGCGGAGCCAGGATTTGAACCCAGACACTGACTCCAGAGTCCACGCTCTTGGGCACTATACTACCCTAACTACCTAACCATCTCTGAGTGCTAACTAGGAAAGAGTCAGAACCTTTTCTAGGCATTTTAAATCACAATGGCTCATTTCACTTTCACCATCACCTTATGAGACAGATACTATTATCAACCCCCTTCTACAGGTGGGGAAACTGAGGCTCAGAAAGGTGAGGTACCTTGTCCAAAGTTCTATCACTAGCAAGCAGCAGAGCCAGGCTCTAGATTCAGGTGTTTTCTGGCTCCAAAATATTTTTTCCCTGCCTTAAGGGAATGAGCATTGGATGACAGCATGGGATGAAGGCACTTACATTTGCAAACCAGGGAGCAGGGAGGAGAGGCATGTTCCTACCCTGTCTCCTCTCCTAAGAGGCAAACTTAAGTCTGGTGCAAAAAGCAGATGCCCCCCAGCTCTTTATCCCAAGTCCACTGCAGACAGCACCGGCTACTTGCAATGTGGGTTCCCCTTTTATGGTATCAGGCTTGCAGAGCGCACAGGAGGGTGGGGGTGACCAAAGATGATTTGAGAGAAAGCTTGTGCGCTTCCGCCCACCCTCCCACACTCCAGTTCTGTTAGGCCTTCCTCTTTTTGGTACCTTAAAAGAGAAAGGCTCCCATGAGCAGAGCCACAGATATTAACAACAACTTCCACAAAGCTTTGTTTTCATATGAATAATGTTTACATTGTTGGGAAAGAACCCACTTGTCTGGGAAGATGAAGCAGGTTGAATCAATTACAAATACGACCAACAGTTGGACAACTTCCCATTTCTAAAAGGAAGTCGAGAAGTGGGGTTAGAAATGTTGGCATTACTAGTGCCGGCCTGCCAGACAGAGCTGGGGCTGGAGGTCACCCGCACACACAGGCTCGGACCACCGCAGCCGCCTCCTCTGACCTTCACGAGATCAACCCTGGAGGCACACGTTCCTGGCTGCCTGCTTTCTCCTCCACCTTTCACCCCCGTCTCAGGTCCCTGGAAAAAGTGAAGAAGTGACCAGCAGGCTCTCTGCGTGCTCAGGAAAGTTCTGAGAATCTGAGCTCTTGGTCATAAATACTTCTGTGAGGGGCTTAGCTCCTTAAGCCACTCGGGACCCCTCTGAGCAAGGCTGTCACCCTGGAGGCCACGCGGCCTTGAATGCAGCCCACGTAAACTGGCCAATGCCCAATTCGCTTTAATTAACAGCGTTAGGATGAGGCTTCAAACATTTGGGTAGGGACTGCCATGTGTAGTCAGACACTCGGCATGAGAAAATGACAGCTCCATATGAAAACAGATGACGAAGGTGCTGCCCAGGCTTTTAGGGTCACACTCTCCACAGCCTGCCACCTGGTGTGGGCTCCAGATCACACTGCTTGGAACTGTGGTCAGGCTCGAATCTAGCAGATCCTCCCATGGGACCATGTGCTGGCCAGGAGAGGTGGCCACGAACTCACCCCAGTAAAGCGTCACCCACCAGGAACTCAGGGGGCACCGCTAACACTCAGCCAGCACCCCACAGTGGGAGGGTGGATAGATGGGTGATGCCCTACCTGAATGTCTGTGACACACACACATAAACATACACACGTGCACACACATGCACATATGCTTTGGGGGCCTAAGCTGGACAGAGATCAAACCGAAAGCTACTGCCCAGGTGTGTGCGTGCCTCTCTGGGGTCCTCTCTGGTTAAGAGAACAGTGCTAACTGCCCATGGGCAGAAGGAGTGAAGAGGGAGGCCTGGGTGCTCTGGGGCTAAGGGAGGTCAGGGAGTCCACGAAGGTCAGGAAAGAGATGAGGAAACAGAGCCCAGGCAGGGCAGGGCAGGCCAGCATGGCTGGGTAAGTACAGGTTGCCGAGAGCTGGATTTGCCCCCACCTGATAGGACCTGACCCGTAGGAACAGGCAGATAAGCCTCAAACAGGGTTCTGACTGCTGCAAGACACAGCTATGTGCACATCACCAGTACGCCTTTTGCTGGTTTGATCTGTGTCGTGGAAACAACATAATCTGGCAAGAACTGTTCCCATACTCCACCCGACCCAAGCTGAGGGCAGGGAAGACCCGGCAGCAGTGGCCATGGATGCCTCTTCTCCAAAAATGCCGTGATGCCCAAATCCCCTCTAAGGGTCCGGAGAGCGCAGTGACAGGCAGTCTGCACCTGTGGGTTCCTAGTCTTCACTGTACCATTAGTCCCCTCTCATCCTCCTGGGGTTCTCAGCTGTTGTTTGGCTGTGTCAGGCACCCCCCCCACCCGCTCTCCAATCACCTGCAGCTCCGTGGAAACACCATGACAGCCAAAGACCTGCCTCAGGGCCCTTGCAGTTGCTGTTCCTCTTGCCTGTACCTCCTTTGTCCAGATGTCACTTTCTCAGTGAGGACTCCCCTGACAACCCACTTAAAAGCCCCCAAACCCAGCACTGCTGCCCTGCTTTCCCTCTTGCTCGTCTTGCATGTTGCGTGTTTTACTGGTTTGTCCGCCTCACTACCACCCCGTGCCCCTTAAAGGCAGGGTTCTTGCCCATTTGGTTCACTGCTATATCTCCAGGGCCCAGCACAGAATCTGGTATAAATTAGATACCCCAGGATTTACTGAATGAATGAATTAGGCAGCACTTGCCCTATGCCAGGTAACGTGCTGGGGGCTGGACAAACAGAAACGGGGAAGGCTCTGTGCCCTGAAATGCCACCTGATGGAGGAGCCTGCGGTGCCATCCAGGAGCTAAGATCACACAGTGTCCAGTAAGGCACCAGGTAGTGTCACCTGCCAAATCAGCATGCCTGTCTTGTTGTGCCCAGCTGGCCATGGACAGGACAACCCAGCAATCCAGCTGTGAGAACTCAACAGTCCTCGTTTGTGAGGCCAGTGATTTCATGCCATAAACACCCAGTTACCAAGTCAAGAGCAGGCAGAGCTGATCCGGAGGAAGACAGAGACCAACCCCAGGGGTCCTGCATGCAAGGCAAGGCTGGGGCACTGTACCCCACCGCTAACACCAGGCAGCAGGTGGACAACATAAAGATGTTTCCTTTTCAAACGCAATGAATCCAGTGTCAGGAGACAGCACAGGGCCAGAAGGTGGGATGGGCACCCTCTGCCAGGCAGTCCCTTTCCCATCCCTGAGATGCCTGCCTTCTGGGAACTGCTCACCTGCTATTTTATTGGGAGCCTCTCCCATCTTCCCTCCTCCTTACCCACACCTAAAATATAGAAAATGAAATTGGCCAGGTACAGCGGCTCACGCCTGTAATCCTAGCACTTTGGGAGGCCAAGCTGGGAGGATTGCTTGAGCTCAGGAGTTCGAGATCAGGCTGAGCAATAGTGAGACCCCATCTCTACTAAAAATACAAAAATTAGCCAGACATCTATGGTCCGTGCCTGTAGTCCCAGCTACTGGGGAGGCTAAGGCAGGAGGATCACTTGAGCCCAGGAGTTTGAGGCTGCAGTGAGCTACGATGACACCACTGCACTCTACTCCGGGCGACGGAGCAAGACTCTGTCTCAAAAACAACAACAACAACAAAGTGAAATTATGAAGCCCCCTCAAAGTAGAATCAGTTGTGAAAAACCCCTTGGCATAATAGGCTGCCCAGAGGAGGGACAGCCAGCCCAGGAAAGTAAGTTTCTAGCTACCTGGAGGGTGGGAATGAAAGAGGTAAGTTGTGAGGGCCCCTGGCGAACAGCCCAAGAGCAAGCCCTGGGTCTGGGGCAGCTAGTCCTACCTGCAGGGGAAGGCGCCGGCCTGTGTGAGGGAGGGGCTGGTGAAATGTCAGAAGCTGCAGCCCAGTGCTGCTTCAGAGCAGGAACCCTGAAGGAGATGGCTTAGAACCTTCGGAGCCCTCTAATTTCTTCAGCTTTTCTTCCCTCACTTGGCTAAAAGTCCTTTCCAAGGACAGGTTCCAGGCAGTCTCTCCTACAGCTCCCCCTTAGGGCAAAGGTCGGTCTCCCAGCCTGCTCTCTTGGCAGCTAATCACACCCCTTCCCCCTCTGGCCCAGTCTTATCTCTCCCAGCTGGCCTCAGTCCTTAACCCCACCCCTTTCACCTAAGCCCAGGGTCCCAAAAATTCCAAAGTTGTTCTCCACTAGGCATTGCCCAAGCTGTACCGCTCACCACAGTGAAGGGCTTCCCTCACGCCTCCAGGCCACACACTCCATTGTGAGGTCGCAGGAACCTCAAAGACAACCCCAATCAATGTTCCCAAGCGCTCAGGGGCGCTGGGCAGGGTGATTAGACCTGAGTATTCAAAGCCTCCCTACAGCCTGCAAACACTTTGAGGGCAGGGAAGTGTCCACGTTAGTATTCTCTGGGTATACAGTCGACAGCCCGTGAATGCCAGATGTGCAGGGTAAGGTTTGGGCCAGGGTGCCAGCATCTGGATGAGACCCCAAGTCAATGGCAGCAACACAGGCACTCCACCAAGGCTGGGTTAGACGGGGGTGGAGGGCACATGGGGGAAAGAGCGATCCCCCTGCAGAGGTCTGGTGGCATGCTATTGGTACCATCCTCCCCCCCCCTCCACCTTTGAGATTCCATTTTCTTCCCTAACTGGCAATCACTGTAACCATCTTTCACCTGGTGATGTCTCGGAGGATGTGACTTCCTACTGCTTCCCAGGTTCCCAGAGCCCGAGCCCACCTGCCTCCCGCTCTCCAAGGCAGGGCAGAGGTTTGGTGATCACCAGGAGCCAGCCCACCGGTTTGCTACTCCAAGATGAGCGGGCTGAGTGCAGAGACAGGAACCCAGAGCCCTCACGCTCCTTTGAGAAGGAGGCTATAAATAAGTCAAACAAGGAAAACCGGGGTACCTCTCAGGGCGAGTGATGTGTCATTTCCAGCCCTCTGGGGGAGAGCGGGGGAGAAAGGAGGGAAACGGGAAGAGATGATACTGGAGGGTTTGCACGGATGACAAGGAATAGGGCTGTGCCCAGGGCACAGACAAGGCTCTTCCGAGGCTGCGCCAGGCGGAACCGTGAAACACTTGTCCCGGCGCAGACAGCGGCTGTGTCAACAGCAACTACTACCGGCGGACCCGCTGGCACACCTCCGGCCACGGCAGGATCTGTCTCGGCAGGGAAGGGGCAGGCCCCATCCCCAAACCCTCAACTAGGCTGGCCGTCTCTTCCGGCCCCGAGGAGTCCCCGGAGGGACGAGAGAAGCCGGGGAACAGGCTCTGTGCAGCCGCCAGGAGCTACGGAAAAACTTCGCCGCGCACAGGCTCCGTGGGGACCGGCCGAGCCGAGGGTAGAGCGCGGCGGCAGCACCGGTCCCGCAGAGGCAGGCGGGCGGGGGGGGAGGCGGGACGCGGGGCCGGGCAAGGGAGGTGTCCGGACAGACGAGCCCCCTTCCGAGCCCCCTAGGCCCTCCTAAAACACTTCTTGAAACTTCGCCAGCGAGAGCGCGGCCGCCCTCGCACCTGGGCGCGCGCGGGGGGCCGGGCCGAGCGCTCGGAGGGGCAGCGGCCTCTCCTCGGTGGCCGAGCGAACCAGGCAGGTAACCCGACCTCCCGGCCGGGGCCGAGGGGACGGACACTCCCGGGGCGGGAGCGGGCTAAGTTCCGCGCTCCACCAACTTCCCTAGTCCCGGAGCCCGGCTGGGCCAGGTGCGCGTCGCCGGGGCCCCAAGAACCCGAGCCCCTCGGCGGCCGCTTACCTGGCTCGCGGGAGCCGGCGGGGTGCGCATCCCCGGTCCGGCCGCGGGTCGTTGCACTGCTGAGGCGCGGACGCCGCCGGGCGCGGGGCAGCGGACACGCAGGGACTCGGCGGGCAGCCCCGAGACCGCAGGGAACAGTCCCCCGGCCGCGCCGCACTCGGTTCGGCTCCCGTTGAAGGTGGCGGCCCCGCCCCCGCCCGCGCCCGTTGCCGGGAGACCCGCGTGGGCCGTAAGGGCTCTTTGTATCAAAGCTGCGGTGACATCACAAGGGGCTCGGGGACGCGGGGGGCGGGGCCTCGCGCCGGGGCGGGGCCGGAGGAGGAGGAGGAGGGAGCGCGGCCTGGGAACCCGAGCCGCGGGGCGGGTCCCAGGTAACCCCGCCCCCAAGGTAGGGGCAGGTGGCCGAGGCGGCGCCGACCAATGACCGCGCCGCCGTGGGGCGGGCTCAGGCGACCCGGGCGCGCCTCGGAGGTGGAGCTCGCCGGGGGCTCGGGCCCGCGCCGCAGTCGCTGCACCCCGAGTTGGTGCGGCCCGGGCCCCGGGATTGGAGCAGGCGGAGTGTGCAAGCTCGCGCTCCTGCCAGGTGGGCGCTGTCGTCGCCTGCCCGTTCCACGCCACTCACTGTTGTCACCGCACTGCGAGATTCCGGCCAGCGCTCCCCGTCTCACATTTGCGTACCCAAACTAAGACCTGCCAAGGTCCCGTAACACACACCGCCACATCACCACCACCAGCCTGAGTCTGGTGGGTCCTACCTTGATCTTCATCCTGAATCCCACCCAAAACTTTTCCAGTCTTTTCATGAAAAGTCAAAGCTATCTTTATAACCAGCCCAAGAACACAAAGAACAAGGGGCAACAAGAACCAAAGAACAAAAGAGAAGGACCCCTTCTGTGGAATCCTAGTAAATATTGCTTATGTCAAAAATGTGCCCCCCGCCCCATCACTCTTCTCCATGCTCTGGACTTTTAAAAAGGCAGAAATGTGATGAATGGAAATCAGCAAATATCACACATGTGGTTTCTCTTTGACTCGATGTTGCATCGTGTGATTCCAGGGGAGCGGATTTATCTTCCTAATTGGCTGGAAGCTACCTTTGCCTTCCCTGAGTCCTCACTGGCCAACAAAGTGGTGGGACCAGGGGGGCAGCCAGGTGCTTTGGTCCAGCCCCACCCTCCACAGCACCCACAGCGTCTCTGCCTGCTTCTCTGCTGTTTGCTCTCAGCTGCCTCATCCCCAGTATCTCTCCTCCCAGTTAATTCCCAGCCATCCCTCTGCTGACCATGGCCTGTCTCTAAGGCAGAGCAGTCCACTGGGGCTCCCAGAACTGAGGAGCACTGTCCAAAATGGGGCAGCGTTAGTGGCGAGGGCTGCGTGAGCAAGGAGCTGGAGCCATGGAGGGGAGGTGGAAACTCCACGCCTGGCAGTCTCCTCTGAACTTATGCTGTGCAGTTCAGGCTTCCATGTGCAGAGGCCAAATTGTTTCTCGTTACTGTTTGTGTCCAGCCCCACAAGCAGAAACCTAAGGTGACCATTCCTTCTCTGGGTCCTGGCTGTGAGCCAGCGAAGATCACAGGAGAAGGCCAGACCTGTCAAGCCCCTTCCTGCCCCACCAGGGGCAGCCCGAACAACATTCTCAAGAGCTCTGTGGAAGGGGTTAGGCTAGTGGGTCCCTCTTTATTTTTCCCAAAGGTAGTGGGTAGGAAGCATCTTCCGGTATTTGTCCTAAAATGCAGCGTGACAGAGGAAGGCCACAGATGCACTGAACACTCCTGGGGGATCGCTTCTCAGCCTTTTGGCTAAGATCAAGCCAACACTCCTGGGTTTGAAGCCGGCTCAGTTGTACGTACGATAGGGGAGTCATTTGTTGTTTTGGAGCCTCAGTTTCCACCTCTGCGAAATGGAAATAAGATCTTTCCTTTCTCAGTCGTGAGGTTTAAATGAAGGGAGAAAGTGTGTAGTACAAGGTCTACTGTGTTGCAGGTGCTCAATGGCAACAGTCCCTAAATGCTATAGCGGCATTAACGAGCCCCCGCCTGTCTCAGTGGTTATATGCATGGCTGCTGGCGCCAAGGGCCATAACTTGGTTTCACCACCTTGTAGCTAAATCACCCCAGGAAAGTTTAATTCCCATGGTCACAGTTCCCTCATCTGTAAATTAGAGATAATAGTAGTGTGTATTTTAGGATTATTGTGATGGTCTGAATAATCAGGACCCATAAAATACATGGAGCAGAGCCTGGCACATAGCAGGTAGTCAATGAACACCAGCCACCACCAATTACGCTCACGGCAAGAGGCTAGCAGGAGCAGAGCTGAGATTAGAACCTGAAGCAGCCTGTGGGGAAAGTGAGGACGCTGACTTTAGGAAAAGGCCTGATACCTCCAGCAGGGTCCAGGGAAGCAGTGCTAGTCGGGCGTGGGGCGGGGATGGTGACTGTCTGAGGGGCAGGATTGGATGGAATATGGGAACAGAGGGCTCCAGCCCAGGTTAGGACTTGGTGTCCATGGTTCCGGTGGGGGCCAAGAGCAAGTTAACGGGCAACACAGTCCCCTTCTGAGCACGGCCCCACCTATGAGGCTGGGGGAAGGGAGGGTCTTAAGTTAGCCACCCTGGTCCCTTAGCTGTTTTAGATGTCATGAAATCAAACTATTTAAGCTAGGAAGACTCTGGATAAGCAACTCATGAACTCCCCTCTTCCCCATTTTATGAATGGGAAGACTGAGGCTTAGAGAGGGCTCACCGAGGCCTGGAACTCCCCCAAAGCTGCATGGTAAGATGGCAGCCAAGCAGGGACTGAAATTCAGGCTCCTGGCTGCTGGGGCAGGGCCCTCTCTTTCCTGCTTCCCTCACTGCGCTTTACCGATGGGGGTGAGACTTCACCTTGCTTGCCCAGCCCTGAGTCTCCTAAGGGATCTGACTTGCCTTTTCAGGAGAAGGCCTGTCTCTAAGGCTGCCCCCCTGGTCCCACCACTTTGTTTCAATCTCATTGAAAACGAAGATCCTCTCCCAGGGAATTTTCCAGAGTATGTATCCAGGAGTAATTTTCAGATGGCAAGTCGCTCTGATTCTTTTTATGTCATGAAACTGACTCTCCCATTGTTGATACGAGAACACTCCCGTGATGCTGGATGCCAAAGCCAGACAGAAGCAGATAAAATGTTGACAAGCAGGAGTCACGGCCGCCAGAAACTGACAGGTGTGGATCATCTGGGTGATCCAGGTGAGAAGAGAATAGCAAGTTCTCACTGTACCACGCTGCCGTCTACCTATGTCTAGTTTTTTTCCTTTTTATTTATTTTTTGCTGCCACCATGCAGCATTAGCTCAACATTAAATGGTGTAAAGAGGCAACATTTTGTACATGTTTGGGCCCTAAGGAAGGACAGGCTAAGCATATATGGTATCGTGATAATTTTAGTGGGGAAAGAGCCCTTCTGAACGTTACCTAGTGTTAAGATTAGCCAAGCAACTGATGCCGACCAGTGTTAGTGGAGTGAACGAACAGAGATCAGCTGACACAAATAGTATCACAGCTAAACAACAACAACAACGACAAAACTCTGACTCAGTAGTTCTCAAACTGCATTCCTTGGAATGCTCAGGGTTCTGTGGAGACCCTGCAAAAGGGAAGAGTTTCTCCAGGGGAATAAATGTATCTCCACTTCCGTCTGTTTTACATGTAGTCTTCCGCATGAAATTTCATGTGAACAAAGAGTTCCATGGTTTTAAAAATGTTTAAAATCACTGGTGTAGTAGAACCACTCATTGCCCAGATAGGGAAACCTCTGCATACGCAGGTTTCATATCCCATGAATACTGTATTTCCAATCCTCTGTGTTTGGTTGAAAAACATCCATGTATAAGTGGACCCTTGACGGTTCAAACCTGTGTTGTTTAAGGGTCAGTTGTACCGCTCCATGTGTGGAAAAGCCCTCCCAGTAGATGGCTAGGACTCTGCCACAAACTCTTGTCTCTCACCTCTCTATTCAGAGGTCCCTCGACTCCACACTCAGAAAGTGTCAGCTGCGACTGTAAATCTCAGCTTTTGATCCAAGGTGGTAAATTCAATGTTTCCAAGCAGTGGCTTAGGAGAGGGACACTTTCAGGAGCTAAGCAAGTAGGCAGGACTCTGGAATTGCAGAGGCCTCTCAGCCCTGAGGCAAAGTCGTTCCCAATCTCCCACTTAGAAAACATAGGAGACCCCTGGGCCCGAGCCCTTCCTCTCCAGCAGGGACATGTCTGGGGACCTGCACTGGGCTGGTGTCTTCCTGGGAAGAAGAGAGTATCCACGACCACGCCCTCCTCTGCCTCTTCCACCAAACCCTGAGAGGACGCAGGAGGCCTGGGTTCTCGGCTCTCCTCAGGCTTCTGGGCCTCAGACTCCTCCCCAGGAAGGCTGTGGGTTGGATGGCACATCTTCAGGTTTCTTCCAGTTCTGCAACCCCGTGCTAGCCCTGGACCCAGGTGTGTGCCCTGGAAAAGAGGACCCCTTTCCCTTGGCAAACACCCCGGTGTGGTTGGTGACTGCCCTTGGGCCAGGGTGCCGTCAGCAGTGGGCCCCTGGGGCTGGGCTGGATGCTGTGCATATGGGGCAGGACCAGGTCTCACTGACTCTGGAACCCAGGCGGAGTCTTCAGAGGCACCAAGCTCTATTTCTGTCAACCTGAGCACACATGAACAATGGGTTTTCTTACTCATTCAAACCCAACGAGAGGGGAAAAATGGTGAGAAAACCCATGTTTCCTCCCTAGCAAACATCTCCTCTGACTCATTCAATCATCTGAAAGGAAGAGGTGGCAGGGGAGGAGGAAGCGAGCCAGGTCTCCTTCTGACTGGGTTGGGTGAGGGCAGGGAGCAAGAACTTCCTTCACTCTGGGCAATGTCAGGTGACCACAACCCATGACAGCATAAATAGCTCTCCTCTCCCCCAGACGCCCCACCCCACCCTCCCACCTCCTTCCAGACTCAGGCAGCGGAGGTCCCAGCCCAGGCGCCACAGCCCATGTCTCTGATTCACTGTGGACTCAACTAAAAGCTTTTTAGGAGTGGACAGCCCTTGAAAGCGGTGGTTCCCAAACTGCGCTGCAATTAGAATCACTTGAGGAACTTCAAAAACGTCAATGCCGGAGTCGTACCCTTGACTCAGCACTGGATAGCACCTTAATCCAAACGTCGGAGTGGAAGCCAGGGGTTAGCAGTTCTGAAAGACCTCCAGGTGATCTCAAGGCAGAGAAGTTTGGGGACTGCTTTGCTAAGAGCTTGCTGACGACAGCAGGTGTTGGCATGATGACAGGTGAGGGCTTCGTCTGTTCACTTGTTCATTCACGAGCAGTTAATGAAGATCTCAGTGCCAGACCCTGTCATAGGTGGTGGAGACACAGCTTTGAGCAATAAAGTCTCAGTTGATTCTCAGGGAGCTGACGATCTAGCCAGTGGGAGAAGTCAGACGATGAACAAATAAATGACACACACGGTATGTGCTATGCAGGAAAAGCAGGGTGAGGGATGGAGAGATTTGGGCGCAGGGGACCATTTTCACCGTGGATTAGGCACTGATTTTTGCTTCGGGAAAGGATGCACCTGCTCACATCCGGGACTTTATCCTGCTCTCTGGCCAAAAGAGTTTTCACCTGACCTCCTGCCCCTCACGGGCCCCCCTGCCCGCCTCTTTCCCGTAGGCTGTTCCTTCGGGGCAGAGGCCTGGCACCCCGGCACGGACTTGACTCCTCCTCCTCCCTGACTGTCAGCAATAATGTCTGACAAGCGCCTGGGCAAGACAAGTAACCTGTCAAGGATCCTTTATGGGCAACCGCCGAGGGACTGTGGGGC
This sequence comes from Propithecus coquereli, assembly GCF_000956105.1. Lineage (NCBI taxonomy): Eukaryota > Metazoa > Chordata > Mammalia > Primates > Indriidae > Propithecus > Propithecus coquereli. Next base: position 2,160,558 of record NW_012148408.1, on the reverse strand, counting down.
GAGTAGGAGGTTCTGTGGAACAGTGGACAGAAGCCCCGGATTCGTGGCCTGTCCACGTCCTGGCAGAGGACAAGTCACTTCACTGCACAGAGCCTCGGTTTCCTCCTCAGTCAAATGGAGACAGTGCGACCAACTCTGTAAGACTGGCATGTGCATTCAAAGAGAAAATGTCAAAGACTTTTGGAAAGTGTTTCACAAATAGAAGGACATTTCAGAAATTAGTGTCCACGCCTAGACAGATGTGCAATCACAGTGCATTAAGGTTGGAAGGGATCCCATTTTACAAATGGGAAACTGAGGCCTAGAGAGAAGAAATAACTTAGCCACAGTCACAAAGCTTGCTAGTGGCAGAAGGATCCACGCTGACCCCAGAAGGGGAGACGGCTAGGAGTAGACTAGGCAGGTATGCTGTTTTAGTATAAAACTTTTTGCCACCTGTCTGCTAGGTAAACTCCTATGTATTCTTCAAAACTCAGGTGTGATTTCCCCGGGAAAGTCTTCCCTGTCTCCTCCAGTGAGAATAAATTGTTCCTTGGCTTCATGATCTCCATGCCTCAAACATAAGTTCTGTTGCCACGAGGAACACACTGGATTGTCAGGATTGGCCTTCTGTCAGGTCCCCCTACCACAGCACAATTCCTGAGGATCCATAGCCTGGTGTCTTTGGACTCCAGGTCCTAACCTGTCTGGCACATAGTAGTCACTTGGGGAATGTCTGAGGCCCTGAACAGGACAGAGGGTCACTCACACCCAGACAGTGGAGAGCTGAGGGCCCGTTTGGCTGTGAATTAGCAGGAACCTTTTCTGATGTTCCCGAGATGGGCACTCGAAGGGAGAGAAACAAGGGTATGAGAGGGGCCTTTTTCAAGGTCTAGCTGCCCTCTTCCCAGAACGTACCAGATCTTAGCTCTGAAGAAATACCCCTCTGCCTAACAGGAGCCTTGGACTGGCCCTGAAACCAAAGAGCGATCATTTCCCTGCAGCTTATTGTTAATAACAGCTACCAATTATTGAAGGTCTACTATGTGCCAGCCGCTTCGTTTCTTCTCATTTATTTTAATTCAGCAGTCCTGTAGGGTAGATGTTACTATACCCATATTACAGATGAGGAAACTGAGGCTCGAGAGGGTTAAGTGACATGGCCAGTATGGTAGAGTCAAGATTTACACCCAGATCTGCTGGCCAGTGTTCAGGACTCCCCGGTTGCCTCTCTTATTACACAACCAGCTCATTGACAGCAACTGGAAGCAACAGAAACTAATTAATGAGGGTGATAGCAGAGCATGGGCAATTAAGGGCCTCATGCTCCTCTTCATCATCCTTGGGAATCAGCCGTTCACTGTCTGGCTTGTCAATATATTAATCAGTTGCAGCCCACACCAGGCCTCTGCGATCGGCCCACATACACCTCTGCGATACCACCAGGGGAGTGTCCTGGCCTCGTGGGTGTGATGACGGCCTGCCTGCCCCACCTGCTGGGTTCGAACTGAGGACTGGGTACTACCTGGTATAGACCTGGCCGCTGCCTTCTGTCCCAGTTCCAAGCCCAGGGAGATGCATCCTGGCATCTCCCTGGGTGCCACCAAACGAGATAAGCAGGCTGAGGCCAGGGCTCTAGGGACAGAGGGAGGGAAGCAATATTTATTGCTTCCAAAGATATGTTTTATGGGACTCTCATCCCACTCTGAAAGCAACAAAGTGTTCTGTGATCAAATTAGCAGGTAAAATTCTTTAGTACCCCTTGGAGATGTCACAGAGCACCTCGGCAGGAGAGAAACCTGCCTAGCTTCTAATCCAGGGCTGCTGGGGTCTGGACGGGACTTGTCTTATCTAGCACCACAGGGACTCAGTGGTGTGAGGAACACACTTGGGAAAATAATGTACCAGGCCCCTGACACACACAGAAGGCAGACGTTATTATCTCCATTTTAAAGATATTAATAGCAAATGCCTCCATAGCACTTAATACACACAGGCTCCGAACTCATTTAACCCTTCCGACAGCCCTGTGAGGCAGGTGCTATCCCCATTTTACAGATGGGAAGCTGAGGCTCAGAGAGGTTAACTCAAGGACAGGAAGCTAGTAAGTGGAGGGGCAGCACTCAAACCCGGGCAGTCCGGCTCCAGAGACCATGCACCTAACCATTATACTATGAAAAAAGAGACGTGCGGATTCGTAAAGAACCTTCCCCAAAGTAACCACCGTGGAACCAAGACCATCCACCCCGTCACTGCTTCATTGACTCAAACGGCATTCACGGAGCGGAAACCACAGGACAGGCGCCGTGCTGGCCACCTGGAGATACAGACTAACGAGATGCAGCCCTGCCCCGGAGCTGCCGGCCGCCTGTCCAGGCCTCTCTGACACCAGAGTGCTGCTGTTTTCCACGCAGCTCCTCTGGACACCCAGGGCTGTGCCGTCAGCTGGTGCCCTCCGGCTCATTAGCACGTGCACACACCTGTGGGTGCTGGGGGCGTGACCTCACCAGAGAGGCCCTGCCCCCGACAGCTAGGCTCCAGACGCTGCCTCGGCCGCCCCTAGAGCTTCGTGTCCTCCCAGCTGGGGTCTCTCATCTATATCTGATGGGTTAAGGAGGGTTATGGGGCCCCCACACCCAGCTCCCCTCCAAGCCCAGGCTCCCTCCCTGGTCCCCCAGCTGAGCACTCAGGCTGTGTTCTCTGCTGGCTCACCCCCAAATCCCCCCAAGAGCTGCTCTCCACCAAGGCTTCTGAAGCCCTGAGACCCCTCACCAGAGTGACTGCCCCTCCTCACAGTCGTGTGGGCGCTCCCTGCCGCCCTGTTCTCAGCCCACCACTGGGCCCCCCGCAAAGGACACTCCAAGGTGGCGGTCATTAATCTCAGGGATTTAGCCCCCTCCCGAGAGGAGAACAACTTTTAGACAAGGATGGAGGTAGACAATGACAACTTTACAGCTTTTTTGAGTCAGAAGGACACATACGGAAGGGCTTGTAATTTCACTTTGAAAGCAAACACAGTTGTCTCCTAAATTATCTCAGTGATGCTGCAATGAAAACACACCCCAAACCACAACAAACCAGAAGTAGGGCTGCAGGCTCCGTGCTGTAGAGAATGCAGTGGGGCCCCGGAGAGGGCCGTCAGGCAGCCCGGGCCTGGGGGAGGCTCTCTTGGCCTGCCCAAGTCATCCCCTGAATAAACAGGAGGCCGCAGCAGCTGATGGGATGGGCTCCTGTCTCCGGCACACATACCTCCTCTGTGGCTTCCCTTCCAGGGCTGGGCTCCACAAAGGAAAACCAAAGGCTCCCGGCCCAGGACACTGAGCCAGTGTTCCTCCCACTTAGGGGAAAACCACAGCCCGGCCCCACCTCTGCGGCCGCAGCCCAGGCAGGCTGAAGGAGCTGCTGTGTGCAGGTAGAAACCAGAGAGGCCCGGAGCCCATGGTGCCCTAAAAAAGAAGCCTTTCTTCCAGGCCAGGTCCCCTGCTGTCCCCACTGGATCACAAGGCCACATTCATGGAGTGAAGCCCCCTGGCGCCTGGCAAGCCCCGGTTTAAGCCCCACCCCTGCTACTTACTACCCATAGCTTGCCTGGTCTTAGCCTCAGTCTCTTATTTGAAAAATAGACTTAATAACACTACAGTGGATTTCCATTGTTTGCAGTAGTTATGTTCTACAAAGTCACCGCAGGCGATGAATCAGTGAATACCGAACAGCTGCTCCCAGGGGAAACGGCGGTTTTGATTCCCGTGAACCTCTGATCACAACACTTTCACCGACCGATCAATACTCAATGTCGTAAGCATGTCTCTGTTTGACAACACCTTTTTTAATATATGTTGATCCATTAACATTGAACTCACACTCTAACTCACGCCTGAGCTTATCTAACACCGATATTTTCTCCACAAGGCACATCACAGCCTCCTTCCACTTAGAAACACTAGACAGCGCTTGAGAGTGAAATCACCAACAAAAAGCGCAAAAATGCAGAAAACGTGGCACTGAAGAGAAACCTGTTTACGACAGGAGAGCTGAAACAAGGCGGCAGTGTGTGGCCTTGTTTGACCTCAGCTGGGAACGTGCGTGTTGGGCCACTCAAATTCTCACCACCCCAAGCACGTTTGCAAATGACCGTGATTTGGGGGTTACGAACCAATTTTCGCAAGCAGGCAAATTTGCAAATACAGAATGTGCAAATGACGATCAATTGTATCTGTGTTACAGGGTTATTGAGGGGTGGGGGAAGGGTCGTTAAATGACAATGCATGATGAATACTTGGCATAGCGAGAGTTCAAGGAATATTTTTATTGTTACTGCTATTACTTGATGGACATACCACGTTTTGACAGCTTTGCTGCTTCCTCTGCTTGGAATATCTTTCCTTGTGCTTTTTCCATCTAATGAAGCCCAGAGATGGGTTTGACTCGCACCTGTGCCCTTTGCCAGCCGGGAGACCCGCACGCTGAGCTGGTTCTCCTCTCTTCTCATCCTCCCATCTCCAGCACTGCTTCCCGCTGCTCACGTGCAGCTTAGCAGAAGTGATCAGAGAGACCTGCCTCCTGTCCCCCTGCCAGGTCTGCACGCTCACCTGCACAGTCATTCCTCCTGATACGATGCATTGATTCACAGATAGTCCGTCTGGGCCCTGGCCCCACCCCCTCGAAGGTCCTCTCTCCTGCGGTCCCCTCACGGCAGCTTCTGCATCCATTTGTCCTTCTCTATTCGTTCATCTCCTTACCAGATTGTGCCCCAGCTTCAAAAATCCCTCCCTAACTAAACACCACAGCAGTTGAAAATAGTTAACTAGAGTGCCATGGGTCCTCACTGTCCCTGAGCAATCCTCCCAGCGCCTGGCCCCTGGCTCTCTCCTTTAAACACTTTCTAGCCTGGCTCCAGGGCACCCCCCTCCTGCTCTCTCCGTCGTCCCCGCAGTGAGTCCTCGGTCTCTGAGGCCAGCTCCTGGCTGGTCCTTGGCTGTCAAGGTTGCTGTGCCCTGTGCTTCAGTCCTTTCCTCCTCTTCTCGGCCGGGGGGTCTCATCTAGCCTGAGGCTTTGCAGTCCTCCAAACGCCGGTACCTTCCCCATTCTTATGCCCAGCCTGGACCTCCTCACTGAGCTCCCGGCCACCGCACCCACCTGCCTGTGGAGGCAGCTGGCTGGGAAGGGTCTTAGGGCCCGGCCTGTGGGGCACAAGGGACGTGGGGTGGGGTGGATGGCTGGACTGCGCTGCAGCTGCAGTGGGCCTCGGCCGGGACGGCCCTTCAGAGCTGTCCCAGAAAGAGGCAAGGGGACAAAACCCCGTGTCCCCACATGACCAGCCCCAGGAAGCATCTATAGTCTCGGGCAAGGCAGCCCCCTTAACCCCTGGGGAGGGTCCGCTGTGGCCGACACTGCTGGCAGGTGGAGGACGAGGGCCTCGGGCCTAAAGGGGATGTGGACCCACATGGCAGTGTATGGACAACTTCGGCTGAATGTCCAGTGGCATCTCGAGTTAACACATCCACGACCGAAATGTTCAATTTCCCTCCAAACCTGCCGCCTCCCTCAGTCTGCCCCCACCCCCACCCCCAGCCCATTCAGCAAACGGCACCCACATCCACCCAGGGGCCCAGGTGAGAACCTCGGAATAGCTCCTGATGACTCTCCTCCACCCACAGCAGCAAGTCCTGTCAGCTCTGGCTGAGCCGACTGCCACCTGCCACCAGCCCGGACAGAGCTGCCACCTTCTCTTCCCTGGACAAACACAGCTACCTGACTGGTCTTCCTGAGTCCAGCGCAGTCTTCCTGCTGCCACAGGGATCTCTTTAAGACACCAAGCAGGTCTTGCCGCTCCCAACTGAAAGCCCTCCCCTGGCCTCTGTGACTGTAAACACACCCCAAACTCCTGCCCTGCACCCTCAGACATGTCCACTGGATCTTCCTTCCATTGCCCCTCCCCATCGCTCAGCCTTCCCATGCCTCTCCCCTCAGCTCCAGCACCCTGGCTCACGCCACCTCCCCAGAGAAACACCCCCACCTTCTCTCTGCTTTATTTCTTCAAGGCACTTGCGTTACTGGCTGATTTCCGTGTTTGTGGTCTTGCCTTCTCCCCTTGGACCACAGTTCTCTAAGAAAGGGGCCTTGTCCTCCATGGGCAGGTGCACCCCTGGTGCCCCACCCGTGCGTGCACAACAAGCGCGTGGCTGGGTCTGTCCTGGCCTGGCTGCGGGGCCCCTGATGTGAGTGTTGAGCAACTGGCAGTGGCCCTGAATGAAGCCTTTATGACGATGACCGTGACTCAGCTGTCAAGGCCCAGTTGGGCTGCCAGCTCCCTGCAGCTCACCCGACCCCCAGGGCAGAACCAGCCGTTCCCTCACCGGTTCCCGGTACCGTGCACAGCGGGGCATTCACCACGTGGCACTGCACAGTGGTTCTTTGTGTGTCCCGGGCCAGCCAGCCCCAGGGCAGCGCTCAGCCAAGGTCTGGGGAATGAGCTCAGGTGAATGGCCCCTTTCCTGCTCCGTGACTTGGCATTTGAGGGCTTAAGCCAAGGCATCCCATCACCTGACGAGGCTCCCTGCTTTGGGACATGAGTCCGAGCCCAGCCCACAGGGCTCACTGCCAACCTGAGCGCCAGGCTCCCCAGCTGGGCAGTAACAGAGTTGGGGACTTTGATCTCCACACCTGGCACCAGGAGCCAGACTGTCACCTCGCACCTCCGGTCAAAGCCTGCTCAGTGGAGGACTGAGGACACGGCCACCTCTCTCCCCTTCAACAGACCTGACTTGGAAGCTGGGCTCTGCCACTTACCAGCTGCGTGACCTTGGGCAACCTGCTCAACAGCTAAGCCTCAGTTCTGTTATCTGTAAAATGGGGATAATCACAGTGTCTCTCACGAGGTTGCTGGGGGCTTGAATGGAGTACTGTCTCTAAAGCACTCAGTGCGTGTGACCTCGATACATATGCACATGGTTATCACGACTCTGGCACTGGGTGACGTGAGTAAATATTATGACCCTGGAAGCCCCATTTTCCCCAGACATACTCTGTCACAATGACTTTAAAACATTTGCTTTTAACAAGGGCTAACAGAAATATGAAACACTTCTGTATTTAAAAACGATAAAATTGATTTAGAAAATAAAACTGCTACAGAAAACCCCGTCTCCTATGTGGGGCATTACCTCCTCTTTAATCACCGTTCCCATAAACTCCTGTCACTCAGGGATCAGAGTCCTAATGGGTTCATTTGCCTCTCTGAGCCTCAACGCTCACGTCTGTGAAATGGGAACAAAAGTACCTGCCACACAAGACGGTTATGAGGCCCACTCAGTATCACGTTTCAAGCATCTGGCAGAGCCCACCCTTAGGCATGTGGTAGGTGCATAAGAAGCATCTGTCCCCATGGCCCCCCACCCCCGCCCATCTGTCACGCGTCTGCTTCCCTCTGTCGGATCACAAGAGCGATGCATCACCCATTCCCCCTTCTTCAGGCCTGTTGGGAAGCCCAGGGATAAGCTTGTTCCCCCACTGTAGTTTCCTGGGCCCAACACTTGGGCTCTCCCTGCTTCCCTGCTTGTTTTTGAACTCTGGCCTCTGTCTCAATGGTTTGTGTGCACCTGTGTCTCTTACTGTGAGCACCTCCAGGGTGACAACCAGCAGAGGATCAGTCCCCCTTCCAGGAATGAACGAGCCATGTGGGTAGACCAGAGGCTGGGGGGCCGGGTCTGTGCAGCTGTACCCAGGACACAGGTGCACGAGGACCATGGGGGAGTTCCTGAGTCTGGGAGACTGCCTGTTCTGGGACTCTGCTGCCCAGGGAGGCCACAACCACTTTGATAGTGGCAGGCAGAGGATGTGGGGATGGGTCCCAGAAGCATCGATGCTCGGGGCTTCAGCTTCTCCCACGGTGACCATGTGACCTCTGAGAAGGTCGTGAGTCTGCGAGGGCACCCCTGCCTCTGTGTCACCACGCGGCGTAAAGGAAAGCGCCACAAGGCAGGCAGGTGGAGATTTCAATCCCAGCACCGCCATTTAGAACCTATGTCAGCTCCGCTAAAGCCACTTCCGCCTGGGTCCCCATTTTCTCATCTCAGAGTTGCTGAGAGGATCAAATGGGATAATATTTGCTCAGATTTTAGTTGGACCTCGAATCGTTTTAGTTGCTATTAACGTCACCACGCCAGACGGCCTTGCAGATGCACACGCAGAAACTGAAAACAAAGCAGCAATGAGGATAATAAGAATTCTTTCCTCCTTTTTTGCAATGTCTCAGAGAGGCCTTATACCCCAAGTCAAATTTATTTCCTCATTTTTCTTTCCCCTAGATATCGCCTAGCTTTTTCATAGCACGCATCCTCATTCCATTCAGAACTGCCTATTTATGTGATTAACTGATTTTCCGGTTTCCCCTCCCAGACTGAAAGCTTTAGGAGGGGCCATCTGTACCCCAGGGCTCAGAACAGCACCCGGCCCATCAGAAGCTCTAAGCATCAGATGAGCTAATGGATGAATGTACCAAGCGCACAGCGTCTGCACACGGCTGACGCCACGACAGCCCCGAGAGGCAGTAAGAATGGAAGCTAACATTTACGAGGGGCCTCACTCTGTGCCAGGCACTGTTCCAGGGGCTCAGCAAATAGCAGCTCATTCAGTCCTTCACAGTCCTACAGGTAGGTGTGTACACATCTGGATTTGCTGTGAAGCTAACAAAGCTTAAGCTTCTAGAACCCTCATGTGCTTGAGAGGGGCCCTGCCACAGTCATGTGTTTTTTAAAATTTGAAAAAGTAAGATATGTTGAGATTCTTTACCTTAAAAAGGGATCTACACATTGTAAGAGCTTTGGGCCTCACACAACCTGGATCTCCCAGAGTATGCATTGCTCTGCCCATTTCACAGATGAGAATGCTGAGACTCAGAAAGATTAAGTAACCCGCCCGAGGACTTTCCGAGCCAGGATTTGGATGCAGGCCTGCCTGTCTCCAAAGCCCTCTCTACTCTGCCACAGGCCTCCCAAATCTAGGCGAAGGAGCCCAGGACAGTGGTGGCATGTGTCTGGCCAAGCTATGTGGGTTTCTGAGCCAGGGGCAGAGGTAAGGAGGGAAAGAGAGGCTCTGATCAGAAGGGTCCAGAGCCCAGAGCCCTGACCAGCTACTTGGCTTCAGAATCCTGCTAAATCTGACCCTCTCCTCCTCGCCACCCCCTTGTGACCCAAATCTATTGTTTGCTTTTCCAGCTTCTGAAAGCACCTAGTGCAAACCGCAATGGATCAGTGTAGCTCACCCCAAATAAACCTGCTCTCTGTCCCCTTCCCCTTCCTGGGCCCCTCCTTCGGGCTGCATGGCCCAGTCCTCTCTAAAACCAGGCTTGGGCAAACAAGAGCTGGCAGGCTGGCCCTCCAGGGCAGCCCTCCCCTTGCTGTTTTGCAAAGGGCCAGTGTCAGCTGCCCAGGCATTCAGTTACCTTCATTAGAATGGGCCCCAAGCTGGGGCAGATTCTGTCACAGCAGGGAGGAAAGGAGAGAAAAAGAGCAGCCATGGAGCTGCCTTCTCCGAGGCCTCTGAGATGGGGAGGGGAGGGCGGGGAGGGGAGGGTGTTGTGTGCCAGTGTGCCAGGCCCAGCGCGCCACAGGCCTGAATGGCCTCACTCAGTCCCTCAGTTCTCAGAGCAGCCTGGGAGGGGAGAGAGGTACTACGAAGCCCATCCTAAGGCTGACGATCAGTGGGCATGCAGACTTCCTGTCGTGTCCCTGGACCAAACTTAGCATGGGGACCACTCAGAGGAGATTATATCAGAAAGAGGAAGATGGGGTGGGGTGGGGAAGGGGGAAGCCAGATGCAGAGATATGGTTTAAGGACACCTTGCTTTAACTCTATTTTCTTCCCTAGGCGACAAAGTGGTCTTGTTGACAACCAAGAACCTGGAGAGCTGCTGTTTGAAAACATTCTCTTACCCTAAAATGCAGAGATGCCAAGTGCAAATTCTTCTGGGAATTGGAAATAAGCATTGGGTATAAATGAGCACTTGCGTCATACAAACCGAGCTTTCGAGATTGGCGGCGGCAGCATCCCTAGCGGCCTTGTGTCCCCATGAGGGCCTTTGAGCTGCTGTGGCTCAGTAGGGCCCTGTGGCTTTTAGAGACTCTGCCTCCCTGGCTGACGGGACCTGGGAACTTACCCGCCCCCGGAGCACGTGGGAGAGTGCATGAGTGGGTGGAGGAGCGGGAGGGTCTTTTCTCTCCAGTCTGAAACCAACCTGGCAGAGCTGCAGCGGGCCGTAGGAGTGGAAGGAGGCAGGTGCCCAGGCAGGGACTGTGTGGGCAAGGGTGGGAGCCCCAGCCAACTCTGCCACTTAGAAGCTATGCAACCTTGGCAGAGTTCCAACCTCTCTCTGAATAACTTTCTCCTCCTGTAAAATGGCATAATAATAGCTAACATTTATATAGCACTTGCTACGTGCTAGACACTAAGCTAAGCACTTTATTTATACTAACTCATGTAATCCTCACAGCACCTTAGGAGGGAGGTATCACCATCCTCATCCTACAGGTGAGGAAACAAAGGCATCGAGGTCACACAACTAGAAGTGGCAGATGTGATTTGATCCTGGGCCGCCTAGGTCCAGAGCGCATGTGCTTAACCACAACAAGACACCATCTCTGCCCCCTTCACCCGGGTCCCACTGTTGTCAGGTGCACCAGATGAGTGATGCTGTGAATGAAAGTAGATTAGTCTGGGGCTGGGATTTTTTTTTTTTTTTTAAAGAGACAGGGTCTCACTATGTTGCCCAGGCTGGACTCTAGTGGCTCCATTTCCCACCTGGGCCTGTTCACCACTCCTTAGGAAACCTGATGGTTCCCCACTCCGGAGAGGTCACATATTGATGTTGAACTTAATGCAGACACCTGATCGGCATAGCTCACTGCAGCCCAGAACTCCTGGGCTCAGTGATCCTCCTGACTCAGCCTCCCGGGTAGCTGGGACTACAGGGGCATGCCACCATGCCCAGTTGGGGCTGGATTCTTGAATTGTGAGTTTTGATGCAGGACCGATGAAGCAAGGCCCAGAGCACAGGCCTAGGGCCTTGGGACCAATGTGTACAGTGATTCTACAACTTTGGTCAGGGGACCTTGCTAAGGATGCAGATTCCTAGGTCCGGCCCGGATCCTGAGCCAGTCAGTGGGGCCCAGGAGGCTGCATTTAACATGGACGCACTGGCTGAAGGGTGAGAACTCCGGCGCACCGACCTTGATTCCTTCCCGGCTACAGCACAGGATGCAGGGAAAAGACCTCAGACCTGAAGCCCAGAGAACCAGGTTCCAGTCTGGCCCAAACCCAGCCCTGGGGAAGTCCTGGGCCCCCTGCAGCCTTAGTTTCCCGCTCTATAAGATGAAGATGTTACCACAAATCGTCCCCACCGACTCTGCCCTCAGGCCTAGAGGAGAATATCCATTACTCGCCCCTATTTTCTCCACCTTCTGTACGGAGGCAGCAGTACTGATGTTTCCCTTTGATTCTGAGCTCCCAGAGGGAGGAATAAAAATAAAACAACTATGGCAGTAACAGCTGCTCTGTCAGGAGTGGGCCCACGCGGTGGGAAGAGTGCCACCAACTGCTGGGCGGCGTGGCCAACTTCTGCTGCTTGATCAGCCCGAGAAAGCTGGGGAGTCCCCCACACCGACAGCGCAGGTCGCCTCGCAGCCACACTCGAACACGTGCACGGAACGCTCACCGCGCCTGCGGGGCTGGCACGGGGGGGAGAAGCCGATGGAGGGAAGGGAAAGGTATACACCGGTGGCCTCTGGCCCGGGGGAGGGAGGTGCAGGGTGCTCTCGCTACCCGGGGGGCCCAAGGTGCGTGAGCCGGCTGAGAACTCTGGGCCTCCTGCATCTGTGCCCAAAGCCCTCAACGCCCCCAGCCTGATCTAGCGCCCGCCACGTGCCGGGGCACTGTGGGATTCCTGTCACCTTCTTTACGTTATTCCACCTGTAGCAGGGGCGTACTGGTGTGCCCAGTTTACAGGGAGGGGAACGGGGGCTCAGAGAGGCTAAAGGGGCCGTGTGGGGCAGCACAGCTGCCAAGTGCAGGGCTGGGGCTCAGACCCCGCCTACCTGGAGTCCGGGCTCTCCACCGAGTGAGCTGCCTCCCAGTGGGTGCTCCTTACATAATGGGACTGTGCTCCCTGGTTACGTGTTAACGCCTCCCCACTTTGACGGCTTAAGCTTTACTGGCTTCAGGGACGGTCTGTGGAGCCCTGAGCCGGCAGCCAGCAAAGTAAATGCAGAGGCGGCCTCATGATCAGAACCGAGTCAAGGCTCTTGTTGGAGGACCAGAGCTGAGGCTGAGGATCGGGAAGGAGAACTTTCAAGGAGGCAGCGTGGAGGGAGCAACTCTGAGAGACGGGCCTGGGAACTGCCGTTAGGAACTTGGGTCCTGGTGCGGGCTTTGCAGCCAGCCAGCTCTGTGACCTGGTGACAGTCCCTTGTCTCCCTGTGCCTCACAGGGGCTGTCCCAAGACTTTAAGTGCTTCCCTGTAAATGTAAAAGCTGATACTCCTGACATATCTAAGGTTCACCCATCGGTGCAGCTGGCCGCACATTAAAGTCACGTGAGGAGCTTTTCAAATCCCCTCCCCACGATGACCAGGCCAAACTTCAGAACTATTAAATCGGAATTTGGGAGTAAGACCCAGGCATCAGTAGTTTCTAAAGCACCCCAGGTGATTCCAATATGTGGCTAAAGTGCAGACCCGTGACCTACACAAGTGCATCTCCAACTTTACTGAGCGTATGAATGAATCACCTGGTGTGTTAAAACGCAGACTCCGATGCCGGCCCCCAGGTGATACATGGACCACACCGGGAATGGCAGGGACCTAGAATATTCCTAAAGCATGCTCCAGAGGGGAAGAAAGCCTCCCTGGCCGAGTCTGTCTGGACTGTCTCATCACCCTGGTTGACAGTCCCGGGGGTGCTGGTATATTAAAGCTCTGAGAAGTCCTGAACTGAGGAAACTCACGCATTTTTGTTTGACCATGCAGGGTTTAGAGCAGCGCCTGGTGCGTGGCCAAGTGCTAGATGAGTGCCTGGTGTCGTGACGGTGGTTCTCAGCTGCGCGCTTCAGGGATCGGCCGAGGGGCGTGTGGGCAGACGGAGCGTGGACGGCAGATGGTGTCTGTCTGAGTCAAAGGCCAGGCCCGGCTTGCGTGTGAGGCGGGGCTCCTGCCTCCCTTGCACACTGCACCTCTGTGGCAAATGGCCTTAAGGTGTTTATCAGCCTGACCTTGAGGGGCTGCGAGGCTGGAGGTGTGTGTGGGGTGCAGGTGGGGGGACTTTGAAGATGGTGGGGAGCTATGGGTGGGGGTGGGGGGGGGGGTGGGGGGGGGGGGGTGTGTGGGGGGGGGGGGGGGGGGGGGGACTTTGAAGATGGTGGGGAGCTATGGGTGGGGGTGGGGGGGCTGTTGAGCTGTGAGTAGGCGGTGGGGGGTCCCGGTGGTGTCTGTGGGGGCTGTGGAAGCTGTGGGTGGTGGGCGTCCACGTATAAGGGGACTGTGGGGGGCGGCTCAGCACATGACCCAGCACACTGTTGTTCCTTACGAGCCACGTAACTCCTGTGACATGACGAAAAATACGCAGCTGGGCATGGTGGCACGTGCCTGTAGTCCCAGCTACTCGGGAGGCCGAGGCGGGAGGATGGCTTAAGTCCAGAGTTTGAGGCTGTAGTGTGCCATGATTGTGCCTGTGAATGGCCCCTGCACTCCAGCCTGGGCAACACAGTGAGACTCTGTCTCTAAAAATAAGAACAAAAACAAAAATACAACTTTGTGAAAAAATAGTCCTAGAGAAAGCCACCTGCTACCACTAGTCATGGAAGGAGAGAGAAAATGAAGAGGTCCAAGAAATTAATGGTTCTTTGCCAGAAAACAGAAGCAAAGTCGTAGTATTTATAGCCACCAACATTTCTAGCACTGTCTCGCTGTCAGGCTCCAACACATCCTAACGCACGCCAACGGCTTCTGCTTTATCTCCCGACTCTCCCCACGAGCTGAGACATGCACCAGGGTCCTGCCCACTTCACAGACAAGGAACCTGAGACTCAGGTGACAGAATGTGCCTAAAGTCTCACCAGGAAGGGACAGAGCCGTGATCCAGACCCAGGTCTTACCCCGAAGCCCATGCGTGCTCTCAGTGGTGAATCTACACCACCTCCTCCCGCGGACAACAGACACCGACCAACTGTTTACCTCAGCTCGGGTCCTGGGTTAAGCATTTTAAATGCACTTTATTTTTTTCAACAGCAGAGAGGCCAGGAAGCCAATGCATCGAGCATGCATCTCCAACATGCTCGCTTCTCCACCACGCCCAAGGGCTCACTTTGCAGTGGACCCCTAAGCCTGACCTTGAAGTGCCCAGCCCACCTGCCCGGCCTCAGCAAACTGGTGTGTCCCAGCGCGCCATGTGCCTCTGCCTGGGGAGGCGGCAGGACCGAGCCTCACCTGGTTTTCTTCCCTTTGTGAAGGGGCACCTGAGAGGGCTGGGAGTGGCACGACGGCAGGAGAGAACGCCGTGGCCATTACCAATTTCTAGGGCACTCCGTGCACCTCTGTCGGGAGCCCTGCCCAGCCCCAGGCTCCACACCAGCTCTGGGGAGCCCAGGAGGGTAAAGCCCTATAGCTGCCCCTCTGCTGAGACAGCAGAGGGTCCCCTCTGGGACACCACCGCACCGTTAGGCAGAGGCGTCTAGGGCCATGGAGAAGGGGCTGGTCGGGGAGGGAGGCTGCTTCTGATGGGGTGGGGTGTAGAAAAGCCTTCTGGGGTGGCAGTTGAGCTGTCCCAAAGATGGTCAGTGCCGCAGGAACAGAGCAGAAGGGAATTCTAGCAGAGGGAGCAGCGTGGGCGGGAGCAGAGGGAAGGCGGCGGTGTTTGGGAAATCCTGAGCAAACCAATCAAGCCGGGGAGGAGGGCTACAGGAAGGTCTTGGTCAAGGTGACATGCATTCATTTATTCAACAAACATTCACCAGGACCTAGTATGTGCCAGGTACTAGAGTGTGAGACGAACAAGAGACAGCCTCTGGCCTCCCGAAGCTCTGAATCTAGTGAGAAAGCTATAACCTGATGCATCTTTTACCCCCATTTTACAAATGAGGATAAGTGATAACAATGTGGGGTTGCCCAGAAAGGTTAAGTGATTTGCCCAAGACCACAGAGCCCATCCATCTCAGAGGCCAGGACTCCATGCCCAGGGCCCCTACACAGCTGAAGTTACTTGTAGACTACTCTGGCAGTTGGCTTTGTGCAGGAGAAGGAACTTAGAGGAGGGCAGGACTGGGGCGGTGGCAGGGAGTTGCAGGCAACACTAGCGGGAACAGACTAGAGACAGGAAGTCAGCAGAGAGGCTGTTGCAACAGTCAGGCAACCACCATGAGTGAGGTCTGGGACCAGGACTACCACGTTCAGCTGCACAGGTTGTGCACAGCACAATTCCCGTAGACTACAATGAGAATAGTGTCCCTTGGAGTTGTGTTGCACAGTGACCCTGGCTAATAGATAGAGTGGCCAGACTCACTCACATGTCTGTGTGTGTAGCCACAAGCCTTTGGCTTCCTGGGTGACAACTGCCAACCAAACCCCACTCTTATCACAGGCCACATTCTGTTTCCTCCTGGAGGAAGTGGCAGCTGAGCCCCAAACATGTTTCACACCCTGGGCTACCCACAGGGCCAGTCCTTTCTGCACTGATGTGACGAAGATGCTGGGACCTGAGGGTTTTTCCAAGAGCAAAGGACGTTGATAAACTGCCTCCACCTCCCCACTGGGGGGTCCCAGAGGTGCACACAGGCATTTAAAAGGCTCCCAGAGGTCCTGCAGCCAGAAGCCGGCTCATCTTTCCTTGATGCACTTCCCAGGCTCCCTTGCGGAAGAACAGCTTTTGACACCCGCACGGCCCCACGCTGGCAGGCTCAGTCCCACCTGTCTCTTCCACCAAACCAAAGGGCTTCAGTTTTAGGACCTTCTGTGTCCGGGTCAGAGCCACCCTCAGGGCTCCAAAGGCTAGCAGGGGTGGGTGGGGGAGGGGCATTCCCGGCTGCTCTCCCTACTCCAGGCCTCACCTGCTCCTCTGACATTTAGTTTCATTCCTGGAGTAAAAGACTATCCTCCAGCAATGCACATGTTTCCCAGATGTTTCCAATGAGGAGTCCCTAAAGCTATGCAGCCCCCCAGGGCAAATGGGCCTCTGGTCCTTTCCCAGGCTGGGGTAGGGGGCGTGAGGAGAGGCCTGGGAAACCTGAGCAGCCTCAGGCCCTGCCAATAGGCAGAAGGACCCCTGCCCTGCCCCCACCTCAGGGCTGCAGCCTCTGCTCTCTCTGGGCCTCTGGTCAGCCCTGGGGGCTGTGGGGTGACCCCTTCTCTGCCTTCCTACTCTCTCACTACCTTGCCCCTGCCCCGGAAAGGGGAGGAAGCAGGCAGGGAGCCAGTGCCAGGCCAGTCCTGGGGTGGGGGTGGGGTGGGAGAAGGAACCGGCAGGCAACCCTTCCCAGAGTTAGGCCTGGAGGAGGGGCAGGGAAGGGTGGTGCTGGGACTCCCTCAAGGAAGGGGTTGGTGAGAGCACAGCCCAGAGCTGGGCACTCCATGAGAGGGGAAAGTGTAGGCCACTTGTTCCTGGATCTCCGGGAGGAGAGAGGCCCTCAGTTAGTCAGTCAACAAACAGGGATCCAGTAACTTGGCCAGGCCTGGGGCAGGGTAAAGCAACCCATGAGGCTGGTCCCTGCCCCTGGGGAGAGCGTAGTCTGGAACCCATGTATGCAGATGGCCTCCAAATTCCCATTCCTTACTAGAACCCGATGCTTGTTAACCAAACTTTCAGTTTCTCTTCTCCCCCAGTTGGGTGAACTCTGGCCCACCCCCGCCTGAGCCAGCTCACTACACCTGCCGAACAGCCCTGCTCAGCGTAGGACTTCCGCCTGTGAGCACGCCCCTTCACCTCACCTCCCACAGCAGTTCTCTCCAGCTTTGTCTACTCCCGCCTAAGGGGAGAAAAACCCTTTTGCCTAAGCCTGGAGATGTCTGCAGGTCTCACTATGGGCAGGACTGTCTCCCTCTTGCAATCACCCCCCAGCCCCTTGCAATCATCTTTTCCAGTAAAGTCTCTCCTTACTAAATCAGAATTCCTTGGGCTTTTTTCCTGCCAGCTGTCAAATCATTTACAATAAAAGACACATTCATAGTTGGACTAACAAAAATAAACCATATAGAAAAAGGAGGTAACTAATTAAAGGGAAAGATAGATTTTGTTGATTAACCAGTCTCATCAGCTCTAAGTTTTCTAACTACTGAGATAATAAAAGGGAAAAGCAAGGGGTTAGTTACGATTTTCAACATCTGACGGAAGAAGGGTATCATTTTATCAGGAAGGACTCCTTTTCTGGTACAAAATCCTAAAAAGAATGTATTGGGTCAAAGAATAAAGGGATGACAGACGGGTGATAAGGTTTCCGATCGCCATTTTAGGGGAGTTAAAGAAATATTCCGTTTAGGGTTGCCTTACAAAATGCACAACAGTGAAAAGGTTTTTGCAAGAAGGAAGATTAAACAGCGCTTTCTGACACGGAACTTGATACCAGGACAGAGAGAGGAAAATCTAAAGGAAGAGGGGTTTAACGTGACCTAGGGTGAGTGACTTTCTCCGCTATCACCTGTCGGTGCCGAGCTCCTGCCAGCTCTCAGTGGAGGGAGGTGCAGCCACCTCGAGCACCAGCTCCGAAGGTGGCAGAGCTGACATTCGCTGGAGCAGTGAAGGGTCCCGAGACCTCCTGGTGTCACCTATCTCAGGGGTCCTTTCAGCTTAGAGTAAAAATGGCCTTGAGAAGGTGTCTGAGCAAGGATGTTGCAAGTGACAGCACAAGGAAGGAGAGCCAGGCTGGGTGTGACAAAGGCAGTTGTTTCGAAAAGTCACATTATCAGAGCAGAGAGGATGCTGAGCTTCCCACCCCCTGTGGTCAAAGGAGGCCTAGTTCAAGTAGATGGAGTGAGGTGCCCACGTGTACAAAGGCCTAGGGAAGGGGCTGAGACAAGAACGTGCAAGGGATCAGAATGTGCCACCCCAAATGGTGCCACTTTGGCATAAGGATTATTTTGAGCTGAAGGCAATGGAGAAACATCAGACACAGCAGGAGGTTTCTGCCCCCCCTTATTTGCCTAAAAGTAGGGCATAAATTTCCCTTTATAAAGGAGACACAAGTTTCCATTTGTAAAGGTGTCCCCCTCTCCTGTACCAGGAAGAAGAGAATCAATCCAATGGACTGGATGTGTATCTGCATAACAAATAGAAACCATCCTTATCTAACTAACGTACATTTCCTGGGCCCTTCCCACAATTTATTGCCCCTAGGAGCCCAAACCCTTTTCCTTTCTTGGTTCTCCACAACATATCTCCTTTTGTTAAAATGGCATATTTTATGCCATTTAGCCTCAGGTCTAACAACCTCTTTGGGTTTTCACTTTTCTGTGAAGCTCCCATATATGTACCATTAAAAACAACAATACAATTTGTATGTCTTTTTTCCTTTTAATCTGTCTTTTGTCAGTTTAATTTGCAGACCCCAGAAACAGAACCTAAGAGGGTAGAGGAGAAGTTTTTCCTCCCCCACAGACTTGTTCAGTCAGGAGACCAGAGACTGGGAGACCAGTCCTCTTTCCCAGTCACATTGTGGGTGCTAATCAAAGAGATTTGGGGAGAATCATCAACCAGCCTGGGACCCCCCACTGCCTTTGCAGAGCTCACAGAAAGTTTCTAACTTAGGAATCAGACTCTGTGTTGTGTCTTGTATTATTCTCAGCCATTTTTATCTTCCTGGTCAGGAACAAAATGTAGCAATGATCAGGAGGAGAACCACTGTTTCTCTCTCTGATACAATGTTGGTACATTTCCCCTCAGGCCCAGCAGGTGTGGTTTTCATGTGATCGGCCAGTCCCTGCTCTAGGAGGGTGGTCTGACAAAGGCCATGGGCTCAAAGCTCGGGAATGCCCAGGGGCTAGATTTCCTAGTTAGTGCAGGAATAGCAGGTCAGGGGAGGCAGGTATGGGAGGAGGCCTGGGGCACCAGCCTTGCTATCAGCACCTGGTCAGCACCCTTGGGGCAAAAGATATGGACCATGATATGTCTTACAATCTATGCATTCTGCAATGAGAAATTCTAGACTTTTCCAGACATTGTGCTGAATGCTTTCCGTGCATTCTCATCTTTTCGTTTTTATAATAACCCTGTGAGGAAGCCACTAGTTACAAGTAAAGAAAGTGAGACTCGGAGAAGTTATGCTCAGGTGGCCCAGCTAGGGTGTCACAGGGTCCGGGTTCAAATCCAGTACCCTTAGACACAAAGCCCATGCTCTTCCCCAGGGCTGGTCAGGTAGGCCTATACTGCCCACTCCTGAAACCAAAGCTTGGAAACCTCTCAGCAATGCCACCAGGTGTGGATGGCAACCCGTCCCAACCCCCAGCTGCCTCCGCTGTCCCGTTCTGCACCGGGGCAGTGAGCCGGGCCTGACTTCCAGCCAGCACCGCATCCCCCGGGAAGTCTGCCTGAACAAGAGAAACGCAGACAGAAGACAGAGCAGTGACAGAAGCGAGTGACTGAGCACAATTCCTGGCAGAGAATCTGTCTTGTCTGTCACGGTACCAGAAACGTGGAGACAGAAACCTAGTGGGCCTCACCACCTGCGGAGGTGACAGCAACTGCTAAAACAACACTTGCTGGTGGATGGAGGGAGGAGGGGAGAAGAGGCAACGAAGAGACCCCGCTGGCTCTTTCCACACCTTCCCACGGCATTTAAGGGGAAAGATGGGACAGCACCGCTAGCCTGGTCCCCCACCAGCAGCGACACCCACGCTGACGAGCTGGTTAGAAATGCAGCATCTCGGGCCGACCCAGACCTACCGAGCCAGAGTCTGCATTCTCTGAAGACCCCAGGTGATTCACATGTACATGCAAGTTTGAGAGCCCGGCTGGGGCGTCTCAGGGCAGCCAGCCACCTCCTTTTAGCTCCTAAGCTCCCAGGGCCCTGGGGCAGGTGTCACTTTTACACCCCGCAAGCTGGTCCCCCAACTGCTCCTAGGTTCCCAGGTGGGGCCCGTATCTCCCTGGCAGAGTCGACATCCCACGTCTGACATTCATCCATCCACTTGTGCAACAAATATGCACCGACAGCTTCTCTGTGCCGGGCGCGGTGTAGGCACCGGGGTGCCGCAGTGAGACAGGCCGAGTCCCGGACCCACAGGGCTGATCACCTAGTGGGGGAGACAGACAGGACACACCTAGACGAGGAGGACTGCAGCACGCAAAGTACAGTTAGACAGAAGGAGTAAATTCTAGTGTCTGACTGATAGTTAATGATTGACTGTATATTTCAAAATAAGCAGCAGAGAAGAATTGTAATGTTTCCAACAAAAACATAAATGCTCGAGGTGCTGGATAGCCCAACAACCCTGATTTGATCATTCCATATTGTACACAGGTATCAAAATATCACATCTATCCCAAAAATATGTACAACTATTATATTATCAATAAAAAAATAAAACTTTTTTTTAAAAGATTGTGGCAAACAGTGGTGCAAACACTGAAGGAAATGTGCAGGGTGATGGGGGCAGGGCGTGGAGGGGGTTCCTTGAGAGGGCGGTCAGGGAAGGCTTCCCTGAGGAGGTGACGTTTGTGCTGAAACTGGAAGAGTGTGCGAGGGCAGCCGAGCAAAGACGTGAGGCGCGAGGGTTCTAGGCAGAGGGAAGTAGGGCCCTGGGTCAGAGACTAGATGGGGGAATCTGAGGACCAGAAAAAAGGCTGGTGCGGCTGGAACAGTGAGAATCGTGGGGAGGATGGGACGGGGTGAGGCCAAAGATCTGGGCGAAAGTGAAAGCTGGCGGGTCACGGTAAGGAGCGCGGGTTTAGGGTTTTATTCTGAGTAAGATGGAGGGTCACTGGAGGGTCTTCAGCAAGGCAGAGCAGGACAGGACGTACAGTTTAAAAGAACACTACGGCCGCTGTGCGGAGAACGAACTGCAGAAAGGCCACCAGGCGTGGGGACGGTGTCAGGCGCTGGCGGGACTGGGGTGTAGCCTCTGAGGTAGAGAGAAGTGGATGGCTCAGGACGTATTTTGGAGATAAAACGAACAGGCCTTGCGATGGGTTGGATGTGGAAGGAAAGAAATTAAGGCTGATACTGGTCTGAGCGCCAGGTGGGGGCGCCTGGGAGCACACTCCTGGGGCTGAGGGCATGGAGCAGGATCAAAGGGTTCAGCTGGGAACATGTCTGAAATGCAGGGGGCACAGGGGGTTCTGTAGAAGAGTCTGGAGCCAAAGGCAAAGTCGAAGGGGGATACTCTACCTTGGGAGCCCTCAGAATAACGGTGCCCAGAGCCCCGGGACCAACAAGCTCCCCGGGAGACTGAGGTAGGTGAGGAAGAGAAAGGCCGAGGACCTGGACCCGAGACCCACCACCATTTACAGGGAGCCACAGGGGGAGCAGCCAGCACAGTGACCGAGGAGGCCCAGCCAGAGAGGTGGGAGGGGGCCACGAGCTAAGAACAGGACTGTCGGAGGAGGGAGAGGCTGCCTGTGCCACGTCCTGCCCAGGGTTCCAGCAAAAACGTGAAAGGAGGAGAACTGATGCTTGCATTTGGAAATCAGAAGTTCCTGGTGACAGAGAGAGGTGTTTCAGCAGAACAGAGGGGCCGAGACCTGATAGGAGAGGTAGCAGAGAGAAACGGAGGCGAGAGAGGGAGTTCAGACACATCTCTGTAGGAAATGCATGCTAAGAGGAAGAGAAATGGGGATCGTGGTGGCAAGTCAGCTCGGCCAGCTGTGGGCACCATTACATCAGCTCCACAAGCAAGCGGAAGCCGTCCAGCAGGGGGCGCAGTGCTGGCACTGCAGGTGAGGGGTCTCTCTGTCGGGGCATGTGCCTGAGTTGGCAAGAGGGGCTGGGACCCAGCGCTGAAGGGTGGGGGGCATTGGGGAGAAAACGGCCTGCATCAGAGCAGGGTCACGCTGCCCGCCAACCCAGGAGGGAAGCTGAGTGCACAGGTGCAGTGGAGACAGGTTAGTGGCTTTGGCAACGAGCAGTTGAGGGAATTCTTTGTCATCTGTGTTTCAGTGATCCCCCCTCAGGGCTCTGAGTAGTACTGAGAAGACAATAATGGCTACCATTTATTGGGGGACCCATTCTCTTCAGGAACCTTCAGAAACATTATCCTATGACATCCTCACCACAACAGTGGACCTCAGGCACGACTACTCCAATTTTACATGTGCAGAAATGAAGAAGGCTCAGAGAAGTGAAGCTACTTGCCCAATGACACACAGGAAGTGGTCCCGCAAAATTCACAATCAGCCTGCCTACCTGAAACCTAAGCTCCTTCCAGGATTCTGAGCAGCCTGGATGAGGATTATCGGTGCCTGGTGAAGATGAGGTCAAAGGGCTGCCCGTAAGTTCAGCGCAGCCCCAGACAAAGGGGGCCTTGGATGCAGCCTCCTTGAGGCCAGCGGTGAGAGGAGGTGAAATCACATCACCCCTAGAGCCTGCCCGCAGAGCCAACCCCCGGCCCTGGCCACCCAGCATCGAGTTTCCCTGTGTTTTCCTCCCTCCCAGCCAAGACCAGTTTTGTTATTAAAATGGACATTGCTTTTATTTTATTAGAAGCAAACAGCAGTAATAGTAATACCTTATGTAAAGGCGCCCCACGGCAGAAGAAGGTGGACCTGGGTCCACGGAAGAAGTAGGGCTTGAAAGAGTAGCCTCTAAAGTAAAACTATTTTAAAAGTCTCCCTTCTTATCTTTCACATGTTAATATGGTCCATGTTTGTTTCAATGTTGGACAGTCTTCCCCCAATTCTTCCAGGGACTCTGATGCTCCAGGCGGATGCTCCCTGGTGCCCTGGATGCAGCTGGGCTCTCCCTCAGGCAGGGCACCTGGGTACCTGGAGAAGCACCATCCGCAGCATCCCAGGAGCCTAGACCTCTTCCTCACAGTCTCAGATAATCACCCCAAAGACCTGGAAGATTCTTGTCCTTGGCCTTGTTTTATAGTTTTCTCCTGAGATTGGCCCTCTCACGAGAGAAAGAACGCCTGCTCTAACATCCTCGTCTCAGGCCACAGAGGATGGAGACGTGGCCACAGGCCACGAGCAAGAACCCACGTCTCCTGGCACTGTGCCCACGTGCCAGGGTTTGCCATGTACCGCACAGATGCTCACATGGCCCGTGGCACGTTCCTGGAGCCAGCCAGTACCACGGCCAGCTGCCTCCTCCCAGCGTGGCGCAGATGCCAAGGGGGCGGGTGCTCTGCAGCACACAGACAACGAGGCATCAGTTTTTCCCAAAATGCTAGAATGGACATGAGCTGGAAGGGGCATCTGGATCATGTGTCAGATGGAAAACCGAGGCCCGCTGAGTGGGCACCAACCATGGGCACGTTAAATGCATTCTGGAAGTAAAAGACACACACGGTAGAACTCTCCTCCTCACCCGCTCCACCCCACCCCATTTTATTTTGGATTTAAATTTAAATTGCACCACCCCAAAGAACTGGAAAATCAATAAAGGCAAACCCAAATTGAGGGACATTCTTCGGAGCAACTGGCCTGACGTTTTTAAAAAGGTCAATGCCATTATTAGGAGTGCAAAACAAACAACAACAACAACAACAAAAAACAAAGGCTAGGGAACTCTTCTAGATTAAAAGAAACTAAGGAGACATGGCAATTAAATGTACTATGTGGTCCTGCATTAGACATGGATCAAAAATAAAAGCTATTGACATATTACTGGGAACATGAGAATATGGAGTATATATTAGATAATATACTGCATCAATGTTATATTTCCTGCAAGTGATATTTTATTGTGATTATATAGGAGAATGTCCTAGTTCTTAGGTCAAGTATTTAAGGATAAAGGGTCGTAATGTCTGTCACTAACTTTCAAATGCACCAGCAAAAAAAAAAAAAAAAAAAGCGTGTATACACAAACACAGAGAAAGAGAAAGTAAGTTTAGCAACATGTTAGCGAATCTAAGTAAAGGATATACGGGTATTCATTGTGCTGCCCTTACAATTTTTCTGAAAGTTGAAAATGTTCAAAATAAAAAGTTGGAGGAAAAGTCAACTCTTTAGGTCCTTGTTAAGTAAAAGTGACCTACTCTCCATTCTCATGCCTTCTGTAGCGGGAGCCTGAGCCCCGAGAAGTTTCCAGTGAGATTGTAGTGTAGGCTCTGACACGTGATGCGCCCCCGGCCCGGCTGATACCAAGTCCCCATGGGCTCTTGAGGGGCCTCTCTCTGGAAAAGCAAAGTCATGGCTCACTGGACTCCAAGAATGCTGCCTCCCGTGACCAAGATCCAGGCAGCCGTGGTCTATGGGGGATGACGGACACCTCGGGCCAGGGCCCTGCAACCCCAAACCACTCCTCCCAGAGGATTTCTTCCGG
Organism: Propithecus coquereli; assembly: GCF_000956105.1. Classification (NCBI taxonomy): domain Eukaryota; kingdom Metazoa; phylum Chordata; class Mammalia; order Primates; family Indriidae; genus Propithecus; species Propithecus coquereli. Next base: position 2,136,123 of record NW_012148408.1, on the reverse strand, counting down.
GGCCACATCAGAAGGGCAGCCAACATTTGTTGAGTGCACACGCTGTGCCAGGCATTGATATTTTCAGGACATAAGACTCTCCCCAGCCTCTGCATTCCATCCTCGGGAAAGAAGTGTTGGCTGTGAATGGGCCAGAGTCCAGAACACTGGATGGGTCATGGCTTCATGGAATTGCCTGAGGAAGTTAAAAAATGCTGAGGCCTGGGGCCCGCCCCCAGAGGTTCTGGGCCGAGGGATGCCTGGGTACAGGACTCCCACAAGCTCCCAGGTAACTCTACTATGCAGCAAAGTCTGAGAACTCCTGGTTTAGACATTTATTTTTCAAACTTGGATGTGCCTTAGAATTACGTGGGGAGTTCTTAAAATAGATGACTGGACTCCTCCCCAGACTAATTAAATTAGAATGTCTGGGAGGTGGGACTTGGGAACCAGTATTTTTTGAAAGCTCCTTAGGTGATTCCAATGTACAGCCGGGGCTGAGAGCCGCTGGTTTAGACTGTGCTGTTTCTGAGCACTAACATCTGTCCTTGTGTGGTTGTGCGTGTACGTGCACTCGTGTGCACACACCTCTCACACTTACCCGTTTCAAAAATTTACCTAACTCGTTAATGAGGGAAGCAGGTAGCTGGTTCAAAGGAGAATGGGAGAGATTGAAAGAAAGAATGCTGAGCTAAGTCTGCAAAGTTAGATACGAAAGTGGTTAATGTCCTACGGGGTAATAAAACCAAAACTTTTCCCTTCTGTTCAGCTTTAAGATGGGATGGGATATAAGTAGCCACTCTCTCAAGCTGCGGTCCCCAATCTTTTTGGCACCAGGGCCAGTTTCATGGAAGACAATTTCTGCACGGACGGGGTGGGGGTGGGCTGGGGTGGAGGAGGGTGGTGATGCGAGCAATGGGGAGTGGCTGTAAATACAGATGAAGCTTCGTCTGTTCACTGGCCGCTCACCTCCTGCTGTGTGTGGCCCAGTTCCTAAGTTTCATGGAAGACCATTTTTCTGTGCATGGGAGGTTGGGGGGAGCTCAGGCAGTGATGTGAGGCCCGGTTCCTAACAGGCCACAGACAGGTACTAGGCCGAGGCCTAGGGGTTGGGGACTGCAGCTCTAGAGTTTATCGAGCTCTAAATCAGAGAGTCTAGGTTCCAAAGATGTGTGTGAACTTGGGCATCAGGGTTGGGTTAAGCAGGAGGTGGCCCGAGGGGCTGTCCCAGGAGGTGGGTACTTGCTGGCCAGCTCCGCCCAGCCTTCCTAAGGTAGGGATGGGTAGGTGCAGGAGGTGAGACAGACGGTCCAAGGCAGACCAGGGTGAGTGAACACACAAAAGGGGCTCCAACATCTGTGCTGCTTCTATCGCAGCCACCTTGGGCTTCATCACTATTAAGTAACTTCCCCAAGATACAAATCGAGGATCTTTGTATTCTTACAGAAGGTCCAAGGCTGGGAATAAGTAAGATATTTTTTTCTTTTTGGATTGGGGACTGTGTGTGTTGGAACACAGAAAAAATACTGGGACCAAATATAATAGAAAAGATGAAGTAAGGCTCCTCCCTGAGCTACGAGCCCCTTGCCCACCGCCACGCCAGCGCAGGCACGGCGCCCCCGCCCACACCGCCACCAGCACAGCTGAATCACGGAGCTGCTTGTCAGGAAAAGTGTTTTTAGAACTTAAAAATGCCGTTGTCATAGGTGGTTTTGGAAATGCTTGCTCCAGGATGGATGGAATGAATCGAGGGTGGACTTGGGCGTATAGGCTGTAAGCTCCCCCAGGCCATTCTGGAGAGCAGCACGGGGTAGAGCTGTACAAACTGTTCTGGCAAAATGGGGGTTTGGCAAAGTTCCTTCTGAATATGAGCAGAAGAGCCACTTTGTACTCAGGCTGAGGTCCAGGTTCCCAGCAAATCCCGTTTGCTTTGCCACGAGGGGGTGGCTTGGGCATAACCCTGCAAGGACCTGCTGGTCCCGCTAGGTGAGGTGGGGGGAGGGAAGGTAAAAGAGACTGAGGGGAAAAAGTGGATCCCTCCCTCATTCCAGACATCAAAATTAATTCCATGGATTACAACTTTAAATAGTAAAATTGAAGATGTAACAATAAAATAGAACACTATCTTGGGTAGGAAACCCTTTCTAAGCACCAAAGGCTGAAGCCATAAAGGAAAAGATGGACGAATTAGCTACAAAAAAATTTAAAAATCTGCTGTCATAAACAAAGTTAAAAATAAATGACAAACTGAAAAAGAATTGTAATGTATGTCAAAAAGTTGATATTCCTAGTTCTTAAAAAAAAAATCAATAAAAGTAAACATAGCCATAGAAATCAGGGTGAAGGATGTGGACAGGCAATTCATAAAGAAAGAACTCTTAATGACCAAAAAATGTACTTTAAGTTAATATTATAATCCAAAAGAGGGATTCTAATTTAAAACCAGCAACATCAGTATCAACTGGGTAGTAGGAATCTGACCCAATTCTGACTGGATTCCTGGAAAGGAATTTGGCAGATGTATTAGAAGTTCTAATATTCTGCATCCCTTAATAAAATAGTTTCCACTTATTGGAATTTACCCCAGAGGTTGAACATACTTTTTTTCTGTAAAGTACAGACAGTGAATATTTTAGGCTTTGCAGTCCATACAGCCTCTGTGGCAACTACTCAACTTTGCCATGGTAGCATGAAAACAGCCACAGACAAGATGTGAACAAATGGGTGTGGCTGTGTTCCAATAAAACTTTATTTACAAAAACAAGCTGCTAGATTTGGCTCATGGGGACTGTAATTTGCCAACCTCTGATTTACTCTAAAGCAATGATTGCTGCTGTTGGAAAAAATACTACAAGGATAATTGTTACACTGCTTTTGTTTAATTCCTGAAATTAGGTTAGAAAACATATATATGCCCACCAATAAGAAACTGGTATAGGCCGGGCACGGTGGCTCACGCCTGTAATCCTAGCACTCTGGGAGGCCGAGGCGGGTGGATCGCTCAAGGTCAGGAGTTCGAGACCAGCCTGAGCAAGAGCGAGACCCTGCCTCTACTAAAAAAATAGGAAGAAATTATCTGGGCAACTAAAAATATATAGAAAAAATTAGCCAGGCATGGTGGCACATGCCTGTAGTCCCAGCTACTCGGGAGGCTGAGGCAGGAGGATCACCTGAGCCTAGGAGTTTGAGGTTGCTATGAGCTAGGCTGACACCACGGCACTCACTCTAGCCCGGGCAACAGAGTGAGACTCTGTCTCAAAAAAAAAAAAAAAAAAAAGAAACTGGTATATAAATTTGGTTGTCTTCATGTGATAAAATATTATGTAGCCATTTAAAATTATGCTGAAATATAATATGGTTACACTGTCATATAGAATTAAGCAGTGTAGAAAATAGGATATAACTATCAGAACGTAAAGAGAGTTTAATAAGGTTGTCATGACAAGATCAACACCAAAAATCAAAACCTATTTTATACATCAGCCATAACCGATTAGAAAATGTCACAGCAAGAAGATCCTATACATAAAAGCAATAGGAACTCTAAAATATAGTCACCCTAATAAGAAAATGTACCTAAACTATTTCAAGAAAATCACAAAACTTTCCTAGAGGGCATAAAAGAAGACCAGAATAAATGAAAAGATATCTATGTTCCTGGATGAGAGAATGTAATATTGTAGAGAATCAAGTTCCTCCAGGGGATGCACGCATTCAATCTTAAACACAATCTCTAGTAGGATTTGTAATAGAATTTGACAAAAAGACTATTCTGGAAGAGAAAATATGTAAGAATAAGAAAAAAATTTTTTTTTAAACAAAGAATGATGAGGGAGGCTTTGCCTGTCAGATATCCAACTATTAATATAAAGCCAGAACGAAACTGTGGTTTTGGCTTAAAAACAGGTAGACAAATAGATCAATATGACAGACCAGAGTACAGAAAGAGACCCATAGTTATGAGAAAAGCTAGCATCTGACGAAGGTGAAGTTGCAAATGGGTGGAGAAAGGAGGACTGTCGGACAATTGGAACTCAAAGCACTGGCAACATCGGAAAGATCAGAGTCCAGATTGCTACTCCCACCAAAACAAAAATAAGCTCCAGGTGGACCAAAGAGCTACACATAAACACTTTTTTTCCCCTATAAGTGTTTGAAATATACATAGAAGAAAATGTTTATAGCTTGAGATAGAAAAGGCACAAAATAAGACACAAAATGTAAATGGTATAAAAGAATCAATAAATGGTGACATCAGATCTATGGCCATCAGGTCTATGGCCATACCACCCTGAACACGCCTGATCTCGTCTGATCTCGGAAGCTAAGCAGGGTCGGGCCTGGTTAGTACTTGGAAGGGAGAATTGTAACCTTCTGTACAATAAAAGACACCAAAAACAAGATTAAAATATAAGCAAAATGCATAAAGATTGAGAATCACAATATATAGAGATTTCCTACAAGTCAATAAGGAAAAGACAACAAACAACTAGGCTGAAAATGGGCAAAGAATATGCATAAGTAATTGACAGAAGCAGAAATCCCAAGTTGGGGAACGTGAGGAAAGATGGTCCAGCCCACGGGTAATCAGGGCAACACAGAGGACAGCGACAGAGTTTTCCTCCCTCAGACTGGCGAGCAGAAGGGAGGGGAGGCCCATAGGTGGATGGGTGACTTCTGGGGGCGGCGAAAGGGATAAGGGAACGGCACTCTCATATATTGTTGGATGATAAAATTGGTACAGGCTTTTAGGAAGAAACTTTTGGCTGCATTTTTTAAAAAATAAAATCTGCATACCTTTTGATACAGTAATTCTACTTCCAGATATCTAATCCTAGAAACACATAGACACACGCTCAAGGAGCGCAGGTAAGGACGCTGGCCGTGGGTGCTGCCACGCGTGGAGAGCGGTCAGCCCCAGCCCTGCCCCCAAGGGGCGAACATGGAGCCATCCTGGGGGCATGGTAGTGACAGAGGGCACCAGACCCCAGGAAGCTCCACGCATGCACCGGGTCGGGTCAAGCTCCTGCTGTCTCCTGGTGTGTCACCCTGCACCGCCCCAAATCACTCCCCAGATCTGCATTCCTTGGGAGCATCTCGGAGGCTCACGTAGTGATCCAGGCGCCTGCTGGCGTCTCGGTCTCAGACTGACCCCTAGGGGACGGCTGGGACACAGCAGGCCACGGAGGGCCTGACCTGCAGGATCAGGACCTGCCCTAGGCTGGTCCCTTCTGATCCCCCACCTGAAGGGCTGTGGTCTTGCCCTCACTGTGAGGAGCCTGATCCCACTCCCCATGGGGGCCCTCCCCCCAGCAGGCTGACCTTTGACACATGCCCCTTCCTCCCCAACAGTGCTGGGGAGCCCAGGGGAGAACAGAGCCCAGGTCAGCCAGGCTGCCTCATGAGCACAACGGGAAAAGCTGTGCTGTGTCCCCGGCTGGGCTCAGGCCGACCAAGCTGTCTACTGGGGACAGACCTACATGGAGGGAGGAAAGGATTTCACCCGGGAGGGGCTTAAAACCAAAAGCAACAAACACCTATCCAATCGCAAAGTCCCAAGAGGCAAGGAGGAAAGGCACCAGGCTTGCTGACAGGCCTTTCTGTTTTCCTAGAACCTCTAGATTTGGGAGAAAAACGACATTGCTTTACAAACAAAAGCACCCTCTTGGAGGCCAACTCTTCCATGCCTGAATCTCACCTTTTCTCCATGCACAAGCTTTCCTGGAGGTGTGGATGGCAGAGCGCCGGGCTGCAAAAGCAGCCAAAGACCCGGGGGAGCATGGCCCTGTGCCCAGGCACTGCCGCCAGGCGAGCCCCGGGCCTCTGCACCACTCCACCCTCCTGCTCTTGGGGGCAGGGCTTTATTTTGACATAATTTTGAAACACCAGAATCCAAGGGTAAAACGAAAAATGCAAAGCTTAACATCGACACCACTTTCTTATGCTAATCTCCAACTGGCAGCACCAGGAGGTGGGAGTCATCAGGGATTGTGGGTCTGTTTTCTCATTGAACCTTCACAACAGAGCCCCTAGACTGGCGTGGCGAGCTGTGTTTCACAGCCGAGGAAACTGAGGCTCAGAAGGGTTGAGAGGAATGTGCCCAGGGTTGCATGGCCAGAGGGTACGGACCCGGTTCTGGAGGAGCCCTCCACACACCTCTCGCTCTGTCCATGAAGGGCCCCCTCCAAGAAACTCCTGGGGCACTCAGTGTTTGTCCCACACTGGGGGTCCTCTGCCCTGATCCTGGTCCCACTGGTTGGCCCCAAACACATATTGGCCCCACACACGCTGGAGCCATCGAGGCAGGCCTGGGACCATCACTGCTGGCCACAGCACATGCCTAGAGCCTGGCTCTCTTTGCTCAACCCTGAGGGCTCCTGTTTTGAGCACAGCACCTTGAGATCCACCCACCTGACTCCCAGCTTGAAGGCCCTGGCCCCACACCTGGTGCCTGGGTTTGGTCAAGGCTGGAACGTGGCCTTCTCTAACACGTTTTGCTTGGCAGCCCTCGGCATCGTGGCCCTCTTCACGGACTCTCCCTCTCCCGGTCCTGCACACGGAACCCAACCCTGACCCACTAACCGGGCTGGATCCCAGCAGGCCCACCACTGGCCATAGCGACCTCTGGGGTCCTGGGCCTCCTTCAGCTCTAAAAAAAAATACGCATGTTTTTTGAGGTCCAGATGAAGCACCACCGAGAGCTGGAGAAGAGGTTTTAGAGCTGCCTAGATGAGGAACCAAACAATCCTCTTTTAGCTCTGAGTATCTCAGCCAGCAGGGACCTTGGAGATTGTCAACATGCACATCTTAAACTATTTCTCTGTAGGATGAAGCTGCAGTGCTTGAAAAAATAGTTCAAAGTTTTATAATAAACACACCATTAGGTGATGAAAACAGAGCTCTGGGGACTGTGGTCTTTGTCCCTACTTCCTGGCACAGAGCTCCTTTATAAAACCCTTGGCATTTCCTGATAGGAGTGGCTTTCATCCATGACAGGCCCCTTGCACTATGCTCTGCCCCCCATGTTTGTGCTAATGAGGTCACTCAGGCAGGGCCCCTAGATAGTGTCAGGATGGGGCTGGTCACCAGAAAGGCAAACACATGCTTAGAGGTGGGAACTTTCAGCCCCACCTCCCCCCACCTCCAGGGAAAAGAGAGGGGCTGGACTCTGGGCTGTACGAGTAGGTGAGTGACGAGCTGCAGGGAGCTTTGGGGCTGGCGGACACACGGATGTGCTGGGAAGGTGGTGACCCCAGAGAGGGCGTGGAAGTCTGCACCAACCCCCACCCCCATAGTCTGCCTGGTGCATCTCTGTGGCTATTCCAGAGCTATACCCCTTATAATGAACTGATAATCATCAAGTATAATGTTTTCCTGAGCTGTTCTAGTGAATTACCGAACCCTCCCGGTGGCGGAAACCCCTGACTTTGTAGCTGGCCAGGCAGAAGTGGGGCTGGCATCTGAAGTGGGGGCAGTCTTGTGGGGCTGACCTTTGACTCACGGGGTCTGGGCTAACTCTGGGAAGCTAGTGTCGGGTTGAATTGAATTGCTGGACACCGGGTTCGTCTCAGAGAATTGGAGAACTAGTTATTGTTTGGAAAAAAACACAGGGACCTATTGACTCAAAGGGTTACGGTGCAGGGGAAAAGGAAAAGAATTCCAGCCCTGCCTGCCTGACCTCGAGCCTGTCCCTTTCCCTGTCTGGGACTCAGTTCCTCCTCGGTGCCATGGAGGGGAGTAAAGATGCTCTGTGAGGACCCCCTGCTCATACACGCTCAGCTGGGGCTTCCCAAGGGCTGCGGTGCTCCTGTTCCAAAACTGCTTCTTCACTTTGATGCCAGAGGGTCCTCAGAGGGAGGTTCTGGGTCCTCCCAGATACTGAAAAAAGGTGCAACAAAGGCAAAAGGACCAAGGAGGGCCAGGCAGAGCAGAGGCCCCGGAGGCCACCCTCGCCTACCTGCTCTGCGAAGTCTGGGATCTCTGGTGCACATGGCAGCGTCCCCGCGCTCTCCACGGACAGCACATCCTTCAGCAGCTCCTCACACCCTGCAGGCGGACAGACAGACAGTGAAGGGTAGAGCCCCAGCCTGGCACAGCCACTCTGCTTCCAACGGGCATGGGGTGGGAAGGCCCGAGGAGAGACAGGTGGCCCGAGTCTCCGAGAGGCCAGATGATCCCTGGAAGGCAGGGACGGAGCACCAGGCTGTGGGGACACTGCGGAGGGAGCTGAGACAGGTCCTTGCTGTCGAGATACTCGCCCACTGGGTCTAGTCCAACAAAGAACACGCAGAAAAGAGATTCTCAAATGCAGAGGGCAGGCTGGGGCAAAGGCACTCAAGGAGGACTCCCGGAGGAAGGGAGATAGGACAATACTTCCCGCCTGGCCCACAGGGACTCCGCACACACCCGTTCTCTTGGACTGAGTGCCCCTCACCAAGTCCTGCAAGCGCCAGAATGTCCAGGATAGGACCACCCTCAGGACGGCTCTAGCTCCTGCTGACGCAGTTAGACAGGCCGCCTCCGTCCCGGGCTCCTGAGCAAATGCCCCAAAGTTATACTGAACAAAGGGGTTAAAACTGGCAAAGCGCCTGGGACAGGCACATGGCAGGTGCAGCCTGTGGTGGCTCAAAAAATCAAACAAGTCCATCCGGAAAACCTTTACTGGGGGCCTCTGTGTGCTGTTACCCCAACTTTCCCCCCCTGCCCTTTACCCGTCACCGCCACTGAAGTAATTCCTGCCTGCGTCCCACCCGCCCAGAACTCAGGGGACCCCACAGAGAAGGTTCATCCTGATCGGACCCCCACAGACGGGGAACCATGGCTTCCTTCAGAGATAGCAGGATGCCTTGGGACGCCTAGAAGTGACTTCTCTCTCTGCACTAGTGGGGGGGCCTCAGCAAGTCCCCCCAGCGGGTGACCTGAGCCACCGTCTCAGAACAGCTTAGCACACTGTAAGCAAGCTTGGCCATGTTCTGATTCCAGCGTTCTCGCAACAGGGCCTTTGAATTTGGGAAAAGAGAGAGAGGGATTTTATACTGCCCCCTTAAAGGGGAGGCGGGCAGGGAAGACAGGAAGGAATTAGGATGAGTTCAGAGGCGAGAGCAGGGAGGAGACAATAAAGGAAACTGAAAAGGAGGGAGGGACATAGGGGGACGGCTCTGTCCAGGTTTGCTCAGAACTGTCCTGGTTTTAAAACTGGTCCTGGGAAAGCCCTCAGGAGTTTGGTCATCCCAGAGGGGGAGAGAGAGGAGAAGGAAGAGGGAGCCTTTCTCCAGAGGGGGACAGACAGCTGGAAGGGCAGAAAGGACCGTCCTGCCGGGCCGGCCTCCCTGACTCTGGGTGTGGGGGGCTGTGGCAGAGCTTCGGAGAGACCCGCGGCCCCCACAGCCGGCCGGGACAACTGTGGGAGCCCAAGCCCCTTCCCGTCTGTCCCCCTGAGTGGCCGGGCGGGAGCCCACTGTGGGGCCTCCCCGGCCCTAAGGACCTGAGAGAGGACCCCCGCCCCAGAGGCCTCACCTTTCATGGCGAACACTCCTCGGCAAAAGTCTTTGAAGTTGATTCTCCCCAGGTGGTTGGGATCCAAATATTTCACAAGTTTTTCTACCTGTGGGGAGGAAGGAGGGAGAGGTGTGAGCAGCTGGGCGGGGAGGCGGGGATGGAGGGGGGGGAGGCCATGGAGGGAGGGAAGGCCGGGCCACTGCCCGCAGCCTGCCCTCCCACTCACCCCGGCCGCCGCGCTCTCCTCAGGTGGACACACAACGTGAGTGAGGAAAAACCAGGCCACGGCCAGCTCCTTCCTGAGCCCCGGGTCTGGGTTTGCCAAGTTCCTTCTCCACGCCCGTCCCCAGAGACGGCACGTGGAAAGCACAGCAGCGTTCGCCGTGTATGCCGAGGTTTAGAGCAGGGCTTGCTTTCACACAAAACCAACACAAACACGTTGCAAAAGATCTAGAAACCCCACTGTTTCTCATTTTTCTTTCAAAAGACATAATCGTGACCACATTTAAAAACGTTGTGTTTTGTAGTTCTGAGATCCCTGGTCAAATTCCCCTTGGTTAACAAGGAGGAAATGATTATGTCACACGTGTGTTAATTATTTAAAATTCCAGATTGAGGTTCGAGGCAAAACCAGGTATGGTGAAGACAATGGCTCGGACTGCGGAATGTTGCTGGGGGACACACCAGGGGCATTTCTGGGCTGATGCTCGTGTTCTGTTCCGTGATCTGGCGCTGGCTACGTGGTGAACGCTCACCGACGCTTACGGCTGGTTTACTTTGCTGTTCTGTCAGTGCCTCATACTTCAATGACAAGTGTTAAAAATCAATAAGGAAATAAGTTTTGTCCCAAATGAGTTGGCCCTTCCTGATGTTGGGGAGTTTCTCCCCCACGTAACAGTAACTGTATCAGAAACACTTTCCGTGCTGCCTGGTGTGTACGATCCACATCGTTAGTGGTTATAGCATACTCTGCCCAGTGGATACACCGTAATTCACTTAGCCACCCCTAATAGTTGGGCATTTTGGTTATTTCCAACTTTTTGCTATTATAACTCATCTCTGGGGGTTTCTGCAGCTGTGTGGATGATCCATCGACCTCTTGGCCTCTCAGATCCTTGGCTTCCTTGTTGTCCCACATCTCACCTCAGGCACTGAGTCCGGTGGTCAACCCAGTCATCATCCCGTCCACTACCACCCACCCAACACCCTACTCCGTGGCCCCTTCCTCCCTCCCTGCCATTGCATGGTTCTCCAGCATCACTGGGACGGCTCCTCTCACCCACATCCAATCCGCACCTCCTGTATCCCAAAGCTACCTTCCTCCCCACATCACCCCTGGGAACCCACCTGGTCACAGCCATCATCCTCTCCCTCCTGGACCACGCAAGTCTCCTAATGCACCTACCCTCTTCCACTCTCAGCCTCCTCCAATCCAGCCTCCACTCCAATTGGATCCTGCTACCCAATCCTTTGCTCAAAAGCTTCCAGTGACTTCCCGTCACACTTAGGATAAAATCCAAACTCTGAAACATGGCTTATAAGGAAGGCCCCAATGAGCTGGCCTCTTGCGCCTCATCTCCCACCCTGACCACCCTTTACTGCACTCTAGCCACACCAGCCTCGGGTCAGCCCCTCAAGCAAACCAAGCTCTTTTCTGCTCCAGGGCCTTTGCACATGCCGTTCTCTGCATCTTGAACGCATGTCCTCCCTTTATCATCTGGCCACGTCTATTCATCCTTCAGGTCTCCCTTTGTCCCTCTCTTAAATGTCCCTACCCCAGACAGGCCTGTCCTGACCACCCCATGTAATTAGGGCCCCTCCTGCTGCTACCATGTCTTACAGCATCCTATCCTCTTCCTTCAAACTACTTGTTGCATTTTTAAATTGTTAACTAAAGAAAGGATTGACACAGAGGTCAAAGGCAACAGCATTTATCTGGGAAACAAAGAATTGCAATCGGGGTGCACTAAACCAGGGCAGTCCTGAATGGTATCCCGAAAGAGAAGATTTTTTATAGGGGATTTCCACAAAAAGTTGTTGTCGGAGGCAGTTCATTGGCCAGGCAGAAATCCTGAGTTGCAAACCTGTAGTGCTTGGTTAGTTAATCAGGGTACTCCCAGCTGAGAGATGCCCAAGGCTGGCGGACGCTGACTTCCGTTGTTTATCCATGTCTACTGGGACATCCTGCGGTTTGACCTTTAGCAGGTGTGAGCACAACCTCCCTTGATCTCCGGACCCCGCGGTAGAAAGCATTAGCCTTAGTTACTTCATTTTCTTTCACATAATTATATGTTTATGTGGTAATTTGATTATATCTTCCCTCTACAAAGTGAGTTCCCCAAGCGCAAAAACCATGTCTGTTTTGATCACCACTGTGTACCTTGTACCATGACTGGCACATAGAAGAAGCTTCATAAATAGCTGTTGAATAAACACAAATGGTTCTACAAAACATTCAATGTTTTTTGTGGGGGAGAGGTTTAGGCTACTCAAGTGGAGCGGTGGGAGTGGGGAAGGAACAAAGGAATCTGTAACCGGTTGTGATTAATTAGGTGTAAACGCCACTCACTGCACTCGGACCAGCCAGCATTTCAGTTTTTAAGGCTTTGATGACAGTTGCCAAATTGTTCTCTGTAAAGATAATTTAGTCTTCAATCAGGGCAACCGACTTCAAACGTGCAAGCCCTGGCTATTTTTCCTAGTTTTTGGCAATGGCCAATTTTATAAGAACTATCTTTTCTAATTAATTTGGAGCCACTTCTCCCCCTGAAATTTCCAATGCCTGAATTTCAGCTTCTTGACATTTCTCCCAGAATCCTGCTTCTAAATCAACCTATACCTTAGGGCAGTCCCTCCACAGCACACGCGCAAACATGTATTCATTCATTCATCCATTCAACAAGCAATGACTAAGCACCTGCTGCATTCCGGGCACCCTGCTGGGGGCTGATGGAGGTAGTTATGGGTCCCATTGGCCAACCACACATGGTGACACAGACGCACACATTCACACACTCCTCATCAGGCCCCTTGCTCCTCCCCTAATAACCATCACCAGTATCTACAGCACAGCCGGGCCAGGCCCAGCTCTTTCCAGAATCCTCTCAGGCTGGGCTGCCGATGATGGATACGAGAGCACTGGGGAACTGCAGAGCACAGCACGTAGGAAGGGCTCACTGTCACTGTTGTCACTGTTCACGCTGTTGCAGGCAGACTTGCCCTGCACCCCACACCGCCCATCACGGGCATTGAAGCCCAACCACGTTGAAGGATTCCTCTGTTCCTAAGGACCACCTTTTTCCTGCATGCCCACAGCATGGCAGTTGTAGCAGGGGACTGAATTCTGGTCACTGCCAGTGGCCTGCACCATGGGGCTGTGCCAGCAGGTTTTGGAAGATGGGCAGTGGCCAGAGAGCCCCTACCACAGCCATCTCCTCCCTGCCCAAGCCTGGTGGCGCTGTGCTTGTACCGCTATTCCAGCCGACCCTGCTTGCCCATTCTGGTGTGAGTCTGGGGGCGAGGAACGGACAGAGGGGCTGCACAACGTCCTCTCTGTGACCCCCTGAATCTGCTGCCTAGGGGGCATTCGGGAAAGGCCTGCAAAATTTCAGCAAAGGAGGAAGGTGGCTTTTTGCCAACTCCTGCCTGGCCAGAGCCTCCTCAGCATTGGGGCTTCCCCCTCCCCCGAGTCATGGTGGCCTCTGACACTGCCAAGCGATTGACGATGACGTGGCTTCTGAGAATAGCAAGGTCCAGCTGCCACCTGCGGGGCTGTGGGGAGCCCACCCACCACCCTAGCTGGCGAGCTGCCTCCTCTCCTCCTGCGCTCTCTTCGCTGGCACTGCAGGCCGTCTGTGAGTGCAGGGAAAGGCCAGGGGCACCCTAACCCCTGGGCCTCCTGTGCTGACCCCTATAGTCCTCTCTAAGGTCAAGGGCTCTGATGCAAGCCCGGGGTGGGGACTGCCGCAGAGTGCTGAGTGGCTGGCAAGGAACCCGAACTCAGGCCCACCCAAGAGGCAGCAGCGTATGGATTCAGATCCTAAAAGCCCGGAGTCCACACCTTCCGGGGCTGGGAGATGACGGTGGGCAGGCTGTCCCCTCCTCTGCCTCTAGGAAAGCCTGCCTGGAACAGAGGTGGGCTGGGGTTGTTTGATGACAGGCAGACAGATGGGGTCCTGAGGGCCACTGAACAGTCCCTGGCTGCAGCTGGGGGCACCCCTTGGGCTGGGACCTCGCTTTTCTACGGCTGCTTCCACAGGGCTCTTCAAAGAGCAGCAGTCCCAGAGTAGTGGCCACGAAAATGCCATGTACACTGCTGTCCCGCCCTTTAGAAAACGGTCAGGACCCTTGTAAAATGAGGATGACAACACATACTAGTTACTATCAATACAAGCCATGGAACCTCAGGGTATACGTAGTCTCATTTAATCCCCACGACAACCTTAATACTGGCTACTCTTATAGTCCCCCGTTTGACGTTGAGGAAACTCTGAGGCTCAGAGTGGTTAAGACATTTAGACAAAGCACCACAGTGGTAACTCTTGAACCCAGGTCTCGCTGACGCCAGATGAGCAGCCACCGCTCCCCGCCACCTTCCTGCACCCCTGCACACGGGCGAGCTCACCTGGGCCCCAGGCAGGCTCATGAGCTGTTTGCACTGACGTGTTGGCTCAGCCCCCGGGCCCCGTGTATCAGAGAAGATTTACCCACTGCGGCTGGGACCCCACCTGGATCGCAAAGAGTCTTGACCTTTCTGGACACGAGGTCCCCTTTGCCGGTGCACCCCAGGGTGCATTCAGCCCCTCATTTCATAAACAGGGAAGCCAAGTCCTGGGGGGCAGGGGCGGGAGGGGAAGGGGCTTGCTCAAGGTCACAGAGGGAGCACAGCAAATAACCACCCCATATGGCCTTTGTGGTGAGCCTGGGCCGCAGGCGTGGAGGGGACGGCTCGCTGGGGCCTGGCAGGCACTGCGGGAGCAGCTGTTGTTGCCGAAGTGCACACAGCTGGCCTGTGCTCGCTGCCAGGGAAATCGGTTGTTTCACTGGCAGTACAATATTGATCTTTCCTTTTCTGGGCCGCTCAATTACCAGGCTTCCCCTTCTATTTCTGTTGCCTTTCTCTTCACGCTGATTTTTGCCCCCACTCGGTCCCCGTGGGTCACATCTCTTCTAGCTCAGCCCAGATGATGTTAAAAGCTTTGTTGCCACTGTTCTCTGATAAACTACCAGCCAGAGCCTCCCCGAGCCTGTGCCCAGCCATCTACGCCTCCCTAATTTCAAGGACTGCGGGCCAGACAGACCCAAGCAAGCCATTTGCCTTGCCAAGGTCTCAGCCTCGTCTGAACTAGGGAGCTAAGTGGGCTGATCTAGCAGCTGTGAGACTCAGTCAGCACGGTGAGGTGCCTAATAAACCTTAGCCATTTCTGCTATTAATCCGGGCAAATGCTTAGTGACTCCTACTTTGTGCCAGGCACTGTTCTAAGCACTCTATACAGATGAATTTATTTAGCCCTCACAGCCACCTGGGAAGTAGACACTACTATGATTTCCATTTTACAGATGAGGAAACTGAGGCATAGAAAGGCTAAGTCATTCAGGATCGAGGTCCCACAGCTAGTGGGACACAGCTGAACATAAGTGGCCTGCCTCCAGATTTCATGCTCTCAGCCAAAAATTATTATTATTTCTATTAAAATACTTATAATGAATGACTATTATTATTATCACAAGTTTAGGGATTTGCTTTGACCAGAGAAAGAATAAATCTGTATTCTGCTCTCTTTTCGTGTAGACAAACCAGCATCGGTACAAGGATCCCTTGCTTAAGAATTTGAATATTAAAAGAAAAATTAATTTCGACATGCTGTGTCACTGAAGGAGAGGTCACCAGCTAGCATCACAGACATGGCATGTAGACAGACTTAAAATTTGTTAATTAGATGCCAATGTTAAAAACCAAGGAGGCCGCCTGGTTCTGGTTAAGACAGAGTAAGCACACTACAGCCATCTCCTCTACTGACGACAACTAAAAACCCTGGACAGAAGACATGAAACTACACAAAGACTCTGAAAAATGAGTAGCAGAAGGTGAATTGGGGAGAAAAACAAAAACTTGAAGATGAATATGGCAGTAAGTTTTCTGACTTATTTTTCCTTTGCATATTTGCCGACCTAGACTCAGGTAGCCCAAACCCCAGAACTGTGCAGCAGGTGCGAAGAGAAAAAACTCCCAAAGAAACTCTCTTTTGGATGATAAGCCAGGGAAGGAGGCCCTTTTGAAAACAGAGGGGGAGAAATTCCCTGGGTCTTTTTTCCCTCCCAGTCCTCTCCCCACGAGGCACGTCCTGATCCCAAAGTTGGGTGGTGGCAGCAGCCACAGAAGTCACACAGGGGGACCTAAAACTCTGAGAGAGGAAAAATCTTTCTGCCTGGAAATAAAAATGAGGAAAAGGGCCCCCTGGGAGCTGAATGGGGCAGGATCACAGAGAGGAGGGAGCTTGAGAATGGGATCCCATAAGCTTGTGTATGATGAGCTGCACATACATGGAACTGAACCAAAATAGCACACCAACGGCTCTGAGGACTAAACTACAGTGTGGACTGAACACACTGGCCTTGGAGTGTCCATGCTTGGGGTGAATCCAAATAGCACGGTGGAGGCTTTGAAAACTGAACTGACAGCAAAACTACAGCTCACAGAAGGCAGGCTGGGATCTGAGTCTTCACCCTAACTGGGTTGGTTTCCCCATTAAAAACAAACAAACAAAAATACTGACATTCTTCAGAGGATTTTAACAGGACTCAAAGTCTCATAATATTCAAAATGTCCAGAAAACAATCCAACATTACTTGACATACAAAGAAACAGGAAAATGTGACAACAGTGTATAAGAGAAAAGACAATCACAAATGGATACCAACCACAATAGGACCCAGATGCTGTTGTTGTTATTAGACAAAGACTTTAAAGCAGTTATCATAACCATGCTCCATGAAGTTAAGGTGAACATTCCTGAAATAAATGGACATATAGAAATTCTCAGCAGAAAAACAGAAGCTAGAAAAAAAGAAATACATGGATATTTTAGAACTGAAAAATACAATATCTGAAATAAAAAATTCACTAGATGGGACCAATAGCAGAATAGAGATGACAGAAAAACAGTGATAGAACAATAGAAATGATCTAATCTGAACAAGGGAAATTACCAAGGATTCAGAGGAACATTACATAAAAGGGTCAACTCACTAAGAAGACATAAAAATCCTAATTGTGCATGTACCTAACAACAGAACTTCAAAATTCATAAAGCAAAGCAAAGGGAAAAAGGAAAAATTGACAAGAATAGTTGGAGACTTCAGTATTCCTCTCTGGTAACCAACAGAACTAGTTGGATAGAAACTCAACAAGGATCTAAAAGGCCTGAATACCACCACTAACCAGCATAACCTAATTGACATTTATAGGACAGGCCACCCAATAACAGCAGAACACACATTCTCTCCAGGTGCACACAGAACATCCACCAAGGCAGAACATATCCCGGACCATTAAACAAACCTTAACAAATTTTAAAAAATTGAAATCATACAAAATATGTGCTCTGACCATAAATAAATTAAACTAAAAATTAATAACAATATTTATTGTTAAGGAAAAGAAGGAAATAATAAAGAGCAGAAATAAAATTAAAAACAGAAAAATGGTAGAGAAAAATCAATGAACCTGATTCTTTGAAAAAATTAATAAAACTGATGCATCTCTTACCAGACTGACAGAGAGAGAGAGAGAGAGAGAGGAGACAAAAGATATAAATTAACAATATCAGAAACGAAAGCAGAGTTATCATTAGTCATACAGACTTTAAAAGCTAATAAGAGAACACTACGAACACCACTATACACATAATTTCTACAACTTAGATGAAATAATGAATCAATTCTTTGAAAGACACAAACTACCAAAACTCATGCAAGAAGAAACAGGTAATCTGAATAGTCCAATAGCTATTAAAGAAATTCATTTCATAGTTTAAATCCTTCCAAAAAACAAGAAAACCTCAGGCCCAGACAGTTCACCAAATATTTAAGGAAAATATACATAAATTCTACATACTCTCTTCCAGAAAACAAAAGAGAACATTTTCCAACTCATTTTATGAGGCCAGCATTACCCTAATACCAAAACCAAACAAAAGCAGTGTAAGAAAACCACCAGGCACTATCCCTCATGAATACAGATACAATGATCCTCAACAAAATATTAGCAAATCGAATCCAGGAGATTCATATATGAATAATCTATCATAACAAGATCACAGGTTGGGTGTGGTGGCTCACACCTGTAATCCTAGCATTCTGGGAGGCTGAGGCAGGAGGATTGCTTTAGGTCAGGAGTTTGAGACCAGCCTGAGCAAGAGTGAGACCTCCGTATCTATTAAAAATAGAAAGAAATTAGCCGGGCATGGTGGCACACACCTGTAGTCCCAGCTACTCGGGAGGCTGAGGCAGGAGGATGACTTGAGCCCAGGAGTTTGAGGTTGCTGTGAACTAGGCTGATACCGCAGCACTCTAGCCTGGGCAACAGAGCTAGACTTTGTTTCAAAAAAGGAAAAAAAAAAAAGACCAGGGCCAAGTGGAGTTTACTTAACAAGGCTGGTTAAACATCTGAAAACTAATCAATGTAATCTAAAAATGACTAAAGAAACAAAACCTATCAAAAGACGCAGAGTAATCAATTGACAAAATTCAACATCCGTTCATGATAAAAAAATCTCAGCAAACTAGGCAGAGAAATATCTATCTTAGAGAAATGAAAACTTACGTTCACACACACAAAACTGCACACAAATGTCTATAGCAGCATTATACTTAATCGCCAAAAACTGGGAACATCCCAAACGTCTCCCAGCAAGTGAATGGATAAGCAAAGTGTTCTGTAATGAAAAGGCATGAACAATAGATACACAACATGGGTGACTCTCAAATGCATTATGCTCAGTGAAAGATGCCAGTTTCAAAGGTTACAAACCTATGATGCCATATAAGCGGAAAAGGTAAAACTATAGAGACAAGGAACTATAGAGACAAGGGTGAGGAGGAGCGGGACAGCTGGAGTGCAAACGGGCAACAGGAGGGAATCTGGGGGATGAACTGTTCTGTGTCCTGACTGTGGTGGTGGTTACCGGAATCTATGCAAATGCTGAAACTCATCGAATCATCCACCTGCCCCAACCTCCCAAAAGGGAATTTTACTGTATGTAAAGTTGAATTTTTTTAAAAAATCAAGGAAATTGCACACACAAACTTGGATATCTGGCTTTTCTTGAAAAATCAGATTTGGCAACACCGGGCCCATATTATCCCACAGCAACAGTGGGTGGCAACTAAGTTCCAGCAAACTCTTTAGAAGGGGCATGTGCTCTGCTCCCCAGCTCACCACTGTCACCCCCAGACCCCAGGTGGATTCCCACCTGGCCCCCATGGGCATTGGGCTGCAAGTCCTGCTACCCTGGGCAGAAACCCTGAGCTAGGCCGGGCACCTGGAATCTTCTAGACCTGCAAGGGGAGTTCCAGGGCTTGGCTGGGGTAGAGTGGAGCCGAAACTCCCCAGCATGAAAAAGCAGACATGAGAGAGGCAGGCAGGTATGTGGGGGAAAGGACATGGCCTTCGGAGGGCGAGAAGGGCCTACGAAGAGAGTGGCAGGTCAGGGTGCCTTGAGGTTCCCTGCGGCAGGCCAGCAAGCGCTCTCCAGCTAAGGAAAGTGGCTGTGGCTCAGTTCTAGGTGGGGAGCTGTTCAGTCCTGTGCTACCCTGGTCCTCCGTTGCCACCAATGAAAGTTCAGTCCCCACCCGGAGCCTTAGATTGCCCTCCAAGTGCTTCTGGGACGGGGCTCTCTGGAGAGGGTGAGGCAGCTGCTGGAGCCCGAGGCCTGCTCAGGGGTGGCCAGCCTGGTGGTTTTACACTCAAGGGACACCTGTAGGGACAATGGGATACTGAACACGGAATGGAAACAGCATAAATCCCAGGACCAGTTGGACAGTCTTCTGCCAGGGCTGGCCAGGTGAGGGGGAGAGCCGGGAAGGGCACAGCAGGCCACAGGAGGGAGCAGAAGGGGAGAGAAGAGAGCAAGCCCAGCAAAGGCAGGTGGTCTGGGGTGCTGGGGGCAGGGTTGGGGGTGTCATCAAGAGATGGGGCCAGAGAGCCAGAACAGGGTCTGGAGGAGAAGGGCTGCAAGCCAGGCCCAGGCTGCTGCCCTTCGTCCCGAATAGCAGCAACAAGAGGAACAACTGCCACACTCACAGGCGCAGGGCGTGCTCCAGGGGCCGGGCTCACTGCAAGCACCTCATGTGCCGCACTCCTGGGTCTCCCAGCAGCCGTGGAGCAGCCCCCATGGCAGGTAGGGTGGGAATCCTACCAACTCCCTCCCCCTGCCTCTGTCCCTCTTCCTGGCTGTTTTCTCCTGAGTCCCTCCTCCTGCCACCCCAGGGGGCTGTGGCCCTCCCCTGGGGCCCCAGGGCGAAATGCTCCAGCTGCTTGTTTACCCACTGTCCTAGGCTGGCCAGCTGCCTGACCTCAGGGACACAATGGGACCCTGTATTCTGGAGCCTCCACCCCCATGCAGGACAAAGGCCACTGGCCCTCCCCATTGAGTCTCAGGAGGGGAGGGAGGGCCAGGCAGGAGCTTCAGCAAAGCCAGCCTGAGAGAGGGATGAGAAGGGATTTCCAAAGCGGGTCCGCCAGTCCTCACACCCCAGGTGGAAGAGCCCGTCTGTCCTGCTCTCCATCCCTAATGACCCCTCACTCTCCAGAAGCCCCCTTCCCGCCACATCCCATGGAATCTGGCAGACCTGCCCTAGGTAGGCCCCAGGCAGATGGGGAGGAGCACCCTGCAGGAGTCGGGAGCCTTGGGTGCAGGATCAACTCCATGATTTGCGGGGCCAGTGCAAAGTGGAAATGCTGGGCCCTTTTGTTCAAAAATTACTAAGAATTTCAGGATGGCAACCACAGACCATTACACCCTGCGTGGCTGCACAGGTTACATGCCAATAAAGCCGGCTGTGCCTGGGCTTCCATAATGTGCTCACTGTGTGACCTTGGCCAAGTCGTGTTACCCTCTGGGCTTCAGTTTTCGTATCTACAGTGCATTTCCGACCAGCTCACGGGACCACTGTGAGGACCCAGTGAGACTATAGTAAAGGACAGTGTAGACTGCAGAGTGCCATGAAGTGTCAGGTGGAAAAGGTGCACAGAGACGGCCTGAGGGTGAGCCTCCACCTGGGAGGAGCAGGCAGAGGTGGGCCACCAGCAGGCGGGAGGCTGCAGAGACTGCCCTGCAGCGGGGGTCAGGGTGATAAAGCGGGGTGGTCTCTAAGACCCCCTGTGAATCTCAGCGGTGCTGTGCTTCCTTGGCCCTAAGCTGACTCCCAGCAACACCATCAACTACGTCCCTGAGTGGTCTTGGTGAGCCCCTTTCCCTCTCTGGGCCTCAGTTTCCCCAATTGGAGAACACTGGATAACCTTAATCTTGAAGGTTTCTTCCAGCTGAAGTCCCTATGATTGTAGTGTTCTCCCAGGGATGTCTGGGGTAGGCGTGGGGCTGGCAGGAGGAAGAGAAGGACACCAGGGTAGAGAAATAGGTGTGAGTAAAGGGCCGGGAGAAAACGCCTCCATCCAACGCAGCTTCTCCAGGGACCAAGTAAATGGTTTGGGGACCTCAGAGTGTGGCCCTGGGGAATTATTCAACCTCTCTGAGCCCTTTACTTCCCCTCTTCTGTAAACTCAAGAAATAATGACAAGGACTGAAGTAGCGATTCTGCCAGTCACCTCTATGCTGCCTGGGTGTGGCCGGGGTGCCCACCTCCTGTTTGACCAGGTGCCTCTGGGGCATGAGTTCTGATTGGACCAAGCCAGTCAGGTGGGCTCATGCCCCTTGCCAGTGATTGGTTTAGGCAAAGGCACGTTATACATCTCTGGCCAATGAGACATGGGGAGACACCTGCAGGCAGCTTCTGTCTTTGATGGGGGAGGAGGACCATCCGCAGGAAGCGTTCCCCCCCCTCTTCCCCGCTGGGAGAGGGGACACCATCTCAGGGTCCTGCATGGAGGAAGCTCAGTAGAAGGGGACTGGGTTCTGGCTGATGCCACTGAGCTCCTGAAGGAATCAGCCCACAGCTAGCTGCCCTACCTTGGACCCTCATGTCAGAAGAAAGAATACATTTTCCTCAGCATTTATGCCATTTTGTGTTGGTTCCTGGTTCTCAAAGCTGGAGGGCCCCTGGGGGGTGACAGGAGGGTCACCTTCATGAGTGAAGGTGCTCAGTGCACAGGAGAGAGGGGCTGTGTGGTGTTGGGTGTCTCTCGCCTGGGTGGCAGGTGGCCCAGTCACAGGGCACCTGGGCCGCTGCCTCCTGGGGAGTGTCCTCTCATCTGGCCACAGCTGGAGACGCCTTCCTTTATGAGATGCCCAACACGTCATAAGCAGCCCCTCATTCAGCCTGAACCTGTTGCTGACAGAATCCCTTGGGCCACCCACACGGGCTTTGTTTGTGTCTGAATAGGAATGAAAGTGACAGGAGCCTGGGTGGTCTCTGCAGTAGACTGGCCTGTGCATGCCTCTGTCCATCTGTCTGTTCCCTCGGCTCCTCAGCCAGACTCTGGCCTGTGGGGAGACAGACAGGCTCCCGGGGAAGGGAGAGAGGTCCTGGCGTATTTTTTGAGTGAAATAAAAATAGCTGAGGGAATAACATAAATGTGTGAAGATGACTGTTAGTACTGTCACATGCCATGGGCAGTATAATGTCACTTGCAGGCTCTGGAGAGAGACAGTGCTGGGCTGGAATCCCACCTCCTCCATTTACCAGCTGTGTGACTGAGAGTGAATGACTCAACCTCTCTGAGCAATAGCATCCGCCTCATCATGTGTTAGCACTTAAAGGGAATGACATGGGACACTCAGCCTGGCGGCTGACATGGAGCAGGCTCCAGATAAAGGAGCACTTTCATAGGCAGACCACACCTGGAGGCTGGCTGGGAAGCTGTCAACACAGGTTATCTCCATGTGGGGGGCCGGCCAGTCCTTGTACCTCTTCTTCCAACAGTTTTTAATTGGTTGAATTTAAAAAAATGAATTGGATCATTTTTAAAGTCAGGAAAAAAACCCAATAAATCTTTTTTTATTCATTCATTCATATATATATATATATATATATATATATATATATATATATAGTTTACTAATAGAGGATTTCTCAGCAGAATATTTGAGACAGGGTCTCGCTCTGTCACCCAGGCTGGAGTGCAGTGGCATCATCATAGCTCACAGCAACCTCTAACCCCTGAGCTCAAGTGATTCTCCTGCCTCAGCCTCCTGAGTAGCTGGGACTACAGGCACGTGCCACCCCACCTGGCTAATTTTTCTATTATTTTGTAGAGACGGGGTCTCACTAATGTTGTTCAGGCCGGCCTTGAACTCCTAGCTTCAAGTGATCCTCCTGCCTCAGCCTCCCAAAGTGCTAGGGTTATAGGTATGAGCCACCACACTTGGCCTTTTTATTCTTTTAAAAAATTGCTCACAGCATTGTGGGGGGAGATAAGATAGAACCCTTTGTAATATAACGCCCTAGAAGGTGCTGCCCACAAACCTCACAGTGGGAGCCCAGAGGAGGTAGAGAGCCTGGGGGCCTGGAAGAGGCGTGGAAGGGCCTTGGAGGAGGTGGTGGTTCTGCTGGCCCTCCAGGATGGCGGAACTGAACGCAGCAGATGTGGGGAGCAGTGATTCAGGAAGGAGGGGCTCTGGCACGAGCAAAGGCAGGGAGGAGGGTTGGGGAACCATCAGCTGCTCTGAGTGGCTGGAGAGCAGGGGGAGGCTAGTCATGGGGGACAAACAGGGAGGACACTCTCCTCCGGTGGGTGAGGGGTTTCAGCAGGAGCCCAACAAAGCACGTTTGCAGTTTGGGAAGGTACAGAAGTTCCTGGTGCAGAGAAGGGGACAGAGGGGGGCCAGAGGGGAGATCTTCCAGGCCAGTGGCAGGGCTTGCTTGATTCCATGTGGGGGGAGGTGAGGATCACCCCCAGGTCCCACCTCAGGGGTCTGGGTGGACAACTGGGACACCTGGGTGAGGGACACCCAGTAGGAGGGGGTGTGGAGGGTGAGGAGCCTGAGGGGTGCCAAGTGGATTTTAGCTGGCTGGGGATGACATGCCAGGGGCTTTTGCTGACCACAGATCTGTGTCCCCAGGGCTCTGAGACACAGGTCCCTCTCTAACCAGGCCTGGAGCTGCCAAGAAAAGGTTTTCCTCCATTTGTTCTGACTAATGGCACCGCCCTGTCTCCAAGGATGGCAATGGCAGTGCTGACTCCTCCCCATGGTGGCAGATGCAGGGAACCCGTCTGGGACCGGAGATGGGGTGGCCCCTGGCTGAGCTCAAGGGAGAAGGTTCTGGCTTCAGTGACCAGGCCTCAGGGAAGGCTGCAAGTCTGCACATCATCCCCCAGGGACACCCTCTCTCGGCCACCTGGCCAACACCAGGGCCGGCTGGGGCAGGTCCGGGCCGCAGATGTGCTGGGAAGTCCAGAAGGGACTGGGCAGCTGGGTCACAGAGCACCAGGGCGGGCAAGGAAGAAAAGGAGCACGAAACGCCCTGTTCACCCACGGGGTGGGAGGCAGGGTAAATACCCTCTCTGGGCTCCTGAGGGACCAGACCAGAGCTTCCCGGAAGCCCGTGTGCCTGCAAAACTCCTCGGCCTTGGGTTTAACTGCAGATTCTGATTCCACAGGTCTGGGGTGGGGCCTGGGACTCTGCATTTCTAACCAGCTCCTGGGAGATGCTGCCGCTGCTGGAGTGACGAGGTTCCAGTTGGCCTCTGAGGCCTCCCCAGAATTCAGAAGCAGGGGTCCCAGAGGGAGTCCAACCTGTGCATGTCCCTTGGAACTTTGGGGTGCCAGGGCAGGGAGGAAGATTGGGGGCAGACCTATGGACACGTGGGTTAATCCCTCCTCATGAAGGTGGGTGGTGAGGCCAAGGCAGT
This sequence comes from Propithecus coquereli, assembly GCF_000956105.1. Classification (NCBI taxonomy): domain Eukaryota; kingdom Metazoa; phylum Chordata; class Mammalia; order Primates; family Indriidae; genus Propithecus; species Propithecus coquereli. The sequence goes on along the minus strand of NW_012148408.1, from coordinate 2,111,615 downwards.
CCCTGCCTCTGGGGGAGGTGACGTGGCCATGGGGAGGTGACCTGGGGCAGGGAGCTCAGCCTGCAGGGGCCACTTGTCCTTGGACACTGCTTTTGCTGGGGAGGTGCAATGCTCAAAGCACCATGGAGGGGTCGCTCGCTTGTATCCACCCCTGCTCAGCCGTAATCAGAGGAGTATGAAACGTGCTGCTCACTCCAGGGCTCCAGTTGATTGTGGACTTGTTACTTAACGTTAAGTGGGAATGTCTGCTCATCAAAGGGGGTGCAGGCCTGCAGGCGCTGGAATGCTCCTGAGCTCAGGACCCTGCCTCTTCCAACCCATCCATCCCATCCCCCTCCACACCTGCCCAGCACCCGGGCACTGACACGTCAACTAAGCTCAAACCGAAATGCCTTCCCACCAGCCCTGCCTCTGTTCCCCAGCAACTGGAGTTAACCAGAACATCTCACAGCCCTGCGGGGAACCGAGCTCTAGCTATGGAAAGAAAGCAGAAGATGGTGGCTCCAGACAGAAATTCCAAAGTTGTTGCCGTCAATACAGCAAAAGGGGGCGGGTGAGACAGGCTACTAGGTCTGGGAACCCCATTATGGAATTTCTAAATTAGGGAAAGGGGAGAAGCCGCCCTGCTTTTCTCAAACCTACCTTGAGACCCTGGCAAACCCCAACCTCTCTGGGCCTCCGGCTTTTTGCCTGGGAAATGGGGTAGGCAATACCCCCAACTTCATACTGTTACGTGGGGATTTAAGGAGGTGACGGATTTGAGAGCCCTTGACCATGGGCGAAGCATAGCACAGGGCTTATTACTGACCCCCCAGCGCCAGCCTGTCTGCCGTGTGAATGAGACTCCCTCCCTGTTGCCCAGCAGGCGTCAGGCAGATATCTACAGTGGCTGTAGGGGAACAAGGTCCTGCCCACCAGTAGGTCTTTCCCTCACAAGGATCTCAGGGGAGCTGTGCAGCCTGTGGCCCCGGCGGAGGGCCTGACACCTGCCTGCCCATGGGATTCCCTGGCGTTTACTGCACATGTCCTGGGCCAGGCCCAGCCAGGGGCTGGGGACACCAAGAGGACCTCTCAGAACCTGGGGCAGCAGTGACCTTCATGATGGCCCAGACCCTTCCCATGTTGTCGCTGTGGGCAAGACGGGGATTGTGGGGGACGCAGAGAGGGTGAGCTCCTTGCCCCAGGTCACCAGGAGGACATTTCTTAGAGAGCATCAGGTGCCACATGAAATCAATGTTCGGAGACCACTAAGTATGAGACTCACTGAGCCAAAGTCAGAGTTCAGCTGGAGGCTCTCCCAGACTAGTGTGAGGGACAGGGAGGCGCCATTTCCAAAGCGGCTTGGCCATCGCACCTTCCCTCCCTCCCCCGGCAGGACACTGAGTGGGACCCTCTGCTCTGGGCACTGCCACCGTTAGAGGGTTTCTCCTCTGCACGGGACATTACGTGGGCCATTTCCACAGCAAAACCAGAATCCAGGTGAGAGGAGGGTGGTGGTGCATGTGGTCGCCTCTGGAGAATGAGGACACCTCGCTCCACTCACCCCGCCCCACAGCCACAAGCTCCTGGGGGCAGCTTCCAGCACTTACTGCACCACCTGGGGAGGGGAAATTCCTGACCCGGCTGCTTCCCACGTGGAGGAGAAGCTGGCGGGCTTGGGCTACCCAGCCTGGCTGCAGCCCTCCCAGAGCCCCCACCCAGGGGGAGGGCGGTGGGCACAGGGGCTGCCGTGTCTCAGGCCGTCTGGCCCCCTCACTCTCTGCTGCAACTGTGCCTTCCTGGGAAGCAAGCCCTGCACTCAGAGCGGCTGTTCCCTGTCCGGCACCCCCGGCCAGCGGGAAATTCCTTAGGGCCCGGCCAGCAGGGTCAGGGGCGCCTAGGCATTTAGAGGAAGCCCTTTGAGGAGCCCTTTGCAGAGGCAAATTTCTTTTTTAGCCAGCACAGCTGTAAAAGGCAGAGGCCAGAGACCTCATGCGTGATTTAGGCCTTTATGTATAGTTTGGACTCTTCCCAAAAGGAAGTGGATGGGAGGCCTGGGGTGGGGGGAGGAAGACCAGTGTGAGAGGCTCCCAGGCACTGAGGTGTGTGACCCTGCACACTTTCACCTCATTTCCCCTCACGCCGGCCCTGGAAGGGAAGCTACTGGCCTCATTTAACAACCAGAAAACCAAGGCTCAGGAGAGTCAGGAGAGAGGAAAGCGCGGTGTGAGCTGGCATTCCGACCCCGGGCCTGTACGTCCCCCACGGCGCAGGGGGGAGGGAGGAGGGAGGAGGGGAGAATCCCATCCTGGTCACCCCAACACAGCTCTGCAGAGCTGGCAGCCGGGGGTGCCCTGGAACCTGCATTCTCGAAGGCCTCCCCTGGAGATTCCGATGATGAAACCGGGGAGGGGGATGCAGCCTGGGCGGCTGGAGGGCCCCACCCAGGCAGGGCGTGGCTGGGGTGGTCCTGACCCAGGGCCCCAGCACACGCCCCCTGAGGCTGGCGCAAGGGCAGCGAGGTGGAGGTGGTGGGACTATCTCCAGCAGCAACAGTGGAAACAGAGGGGCTGTGCCGCCACCCACAGCGGTCACAACCCCTCCACGGCTGTGATCGGCCCCCGTCGGCCCCCTCACCGGGCTGAGAGCTCGCTAGGGTAAGAGTAACAGTGATGACAATGACAAGGAGGGCCACGATCGGTAACACTTACGAGCAGCCACTCTGAGCCAGGCGCCGCTCTGTGCGCTTCACACGCATGAATCCATCCACACGTCACAAGCCCACGAAGCAGTTTCTATTATTAGCCGCATTTTACGGACAAGGAAACCGAGGCCAGAAGGTTAAGGACTTGCTAGAAAGTGACGGAGCCAGAATTAACAAGAGCTTGCCGTATTTTCTGCTATGCGACACCCCCTTTCAATTTACCCCTGTGTGTGCAGTGGCAGGTGCTCGTCCATGTTTCTCCGTCATCATCATCATCATCATCATCATCATCATCATCATCATCACCACACGGTGGCTGCAGCAGGCGCAGCAGCAGGAGCACAATCCCAATGCACTCGGACTTGGATGCTTATCCCCCCCGCCCACCACCGAGAGCCCCGGATAGGCTATGACCAGTGCGGAACACCCTCCCTTAAATGTCCCTAAAGCCACAGGGTCCCCATAGCAACGCCCCTGAAGAAAGTGCTTAGGATGCGCCAGGTGCCGTGCTGAGCGTCTGCCCTCTCTCGGGAACACTCACAATCGCCCTGCGAGGGGAATGCTGTTGCAGCCCCATTTCACAGATGAGGCTCAAAGAAATAAAGAGACCTATCCGCGGTCGCAGAGCCAGCAGATGGGAAAGCTGACCTCTGACCTATCCACACCCAGAATTTGCGTCCTTGACCACAAAGCCCTCCTGCCCTCCAAACCTTCCTCCAGCGGCTCCAGGAATAGAGGAACTCACTCACACATCATATGATTTCAGGGCAGAGCTCAGGCAGAGCTAGGGCTCCTGGGATCTGGGCTGGTCCCCTTGCACTTCATTTATTCACTCACTCAGTCATTCAAATAACACTGGCTGTGCCCTTGTTATGTGCTATACCCTAGGCGGGATGCTGGAGGCAGAGAGGTGCATAAACCCAGCCCCGTCCTCCCAGTCTGCTTGCCAGGTAAGCCACAGAAATAAATGCTCTTCCCTGCTCCTGCAGGGCAAGGTGGGAATAGAGGGTACCTGTCGGGCTAAGAGGAGACACTGTCCTGCACAACTGCAGCTTCTCTGCACCCAATGTCATGTTGCTCCTCACCTGGTGGGTGCATCCTGACTTTCCTTTGGGAAAGTTGAACCAGTCCCTGTAGTTTGGGTGGCCTGCCTCTGAGGACAGCCATCTGACCAGGCCTGGCCAATCAGAGAGGCACCGTTTCAAGCATAACTCTTTGCATCAACTGTGAAAATAGCAAGTATCATTAAAACATTTAATAGATGTTGGGAAGACATTTGGTACAATTTACCATCTGGTCTTGAATAAAACTCTATCAAAAGGAGAACAGTGTGGGGAGGGGGTAGCCTTTATTAATATGCTAAAGGATATAAACCTAAACCCAAGCACCAACGTGATACTTAATGGTAGTAAGCTACCGGTGCTCGAACTTAAAAAATAACAAGCAAAGGGTGATGGGGTCCTGCCTGTGCCAGCCCTGACCCACCCTTACACCTACTGGCTCTACCAACCAGGCAGAGACCACAGCAGGGGACAGGATCAACCTCAGCCCCATTGGCTGCTTCTGGCCGCCCAGGACTAACTCTGTGGCCGTCTGTGCCCAGCGAGTTCCACCCCATCCATCCTCCCCGGACCCACGGCCAGGATACCTGACTGCTTCTTGCCAGCCCCTTCCCTCACTAGGCCACTACCTCCAGTAGCAACACCAGCCCTGATCTCTGCGGGGTTCACCCCTCCCTTTGGGACCCTGTATGTAAGACCCCCCAGTGCAGTGGCAGCCAAGGGACCTACCCCGGCCTATTTTCCTTGACTTGCAGCTGGGCCCCAGGCCGATGTCCCTGCGTGCTTCACTCCGTGCCTCCCAAGTCAGGGTGATATCTCCTGGGCCCACCCCTGTTTAGTTCTAGAAATGCTGGTGGCTCCCATCTCAGAAGGAAAAGTAATTGGACTCGTAAGAAAAGAAAACAACAAAATGATTACTTTTTAAGAGGATATGATGGCTTGCCTAGAAAATCCAAAGAAACCAACTGGAAAATTACTAGAATAAATGAGTTTGTACCAGTGGTGGGACAGGAGATAAAATTACACAAATCAATGGTATTCCTATATGCTAGTGACATGCAGCTAGAAAAAGATTCGGTGGAAAAAAGTACTTTATCCTCGGTAGTAACAAAACACATTAAATATTAAACATTAATTTAGTCTAATTGTAAGACATTTATTTTTAATGTTAATATTTGGAAGTCCTTTTGGAAGGACTAAATATAGTATACAGTAAAGATGATAACACTTTAATTTAATAGATTTAACACAATACCAATTGAAGACACTGAAACATGCATTACATATTTTGAAATCTATAATGAAGGATATAAGAGATTTTTAAAAAGGTAATAATGGTTGTCTTGACTCAATTAAAAAATATATTATTCCAAGTAATAGTAATCAAGATGTTGTAAAGTTGCATTAAAAACAAAGCAAGAAAAACCTTTGAGCATCAAAAAGAATAATGGCGGTAATGGATTATAACACACTGGAAAGATGAGAAGCTGTGAGTCCACAGTGACACTCAGAAAAGGGGGTGGAGGAAAGACCCTCTTTATGGAACGCACTGCGGAAAGAATGAAAGAATTAGAAAAATCACCGTTTTTGCAACCACCAATGCAATTTACATGGGTGAGGAACATCAGTGGATACTGAAGCCACTGTGTGAATCAAGTTTATGCTGTCTCAAGGTATGTTCCCACAGATCACTCAGTAATTATAAAGGGGGGACGTGCCATTATGTTGAAGAGATCAGGTGGACACCACCTTAACCAAGTGATCAAACTCAGCATCACCAAAAGCGGAACAAATGCACATCCCGTGGTTCCTTATGTGATGCTCTGAGGACACACCATCACCTGTCCTTGCCAAAACCGTTCACTCTGCATCTAACCTCGAGGAAACGGTCAGACCCAGCCAGATTATAGGACAGTCTACAGGACAACTGGCCCAGACTTGTCAGCAATGTCGAGGTATGGCAACTGGGCAAATGTGAGTGTGGACTGAATACTAGATGACATTGTTGAATTAACAAGAAATCCTTGGGTGTGACAAGGACGCTACCCTTGGTCAGGACACTGCCCTTGTTCTTACTGTGCTCGGAAGCATTTATGGGAGAAATGTCAAGATGTCTTCCACTTAGTTAAAATGGCTCAGCGAAACGAAATAAAAAAGGAGCTAGAAGGCAGAGACACAGACAGATAGGTAGCGAGGTAGACAGGTAAGACATAGAGTAAAAGAAAAAGCAAATGTGGCAAAATGTCAACGATTGGTGACTTCAGGTGCAGGCTGTCTGGGTCATACTCTTCTTTCAATTTTTCTGGTTGCATATTTACAACATAAGGAGTGTGAATAAAACAGAAAAAAACCTAATTAATGGAATTTAGTTCTACTTTAGAAATAGATTCAAATTATTAACAGAACCTCATTATAAATTCCAAATGACTGAAACTTAAATATTTTTATAAGTGGGATTATAAACAAAATAGCTTACTTATCCTTGCCTGAAATAGGAAATAAGTTTCTAATTACTAAAGAAATGATAAATAGAATTAGAGATAAGACAGATATAATAGAAGAAATATTCAAACGTGGGAAAACTTTTGACTCATAAAATATGATCAACATAGAAAAAGGAAAGCAATAGAGCACGAAAAAATGACAAACAGTACTGAAAAAAAACATGTAGAACTAATTTTATTTATTTATTTTTTTGAGACAGGGGTGCAGGGTTAGAGTACAATGGCTTCATCACAGCTCACTGCAACCTCAAACTCCTGGGCTCACGTGGATCCTTCTGCCTCAGCCTCCTGAGTAGCTGGGACTACAGGTGCAGCCACCATGCCCAGCTAATTTTTCTATTTTTTGTATAGACGGAGTCTTGCCATGTTGCTCAGGCCAGTCTCAAACTCCTGATCTCAAGCGATCCTCCCACCTCAGCCTCCTGAAGTGCTAGATTACAGGCATGAGCCACTGTGCCCGGCCTAGAACTGATTTCTAAAATATAAAGATCAAAATAAAAATTCCCCTTGATAAGTGCTAAAAAAAGATGGATATGACAGTTTATGCAGAAGGAAATACCAAGAGTAAATAACAACACGGAAAAAAGGCAGTCTCATTAGCAATTAAAAATGAAAATGTAAACAAATTTGAAACACCATTACACACCTATTAAACTGGCAGAAACAAATTTAAAATAATACTTAGTGTTGACAGGGATGTGGAGAAACAGGCACCGTCGTGCTTGGGGCAGGGCTGGCTTTGAGGTAGGGTAGAGAGAGAGGAGACAGATGGGTTGAGAGAAACTCGACCATCCAGAAGGCCCCAGAGAAGGTGGCCAGAAGCCCAAAGCCACCACCTCTGGCTGGACGAGTGGGCAAGCAGGCCCTCGAGTCCACTCCCACAGTGTCTAGGAAGTGGCAGCACGTGTCTCCTGGCAGTGCCCAGCGGACGTGAGTTCTGAGGTGCACACACCAGCGGCCAGTCCCTGAGTGCCCGGGCTGGGAGCAGAGCCCAGGGGACAGGCAGTGGCACTGAGGGAGATGCCGCCCAGCGTGGGGTGCCCAGGACCCCCCTCACGACCTCAGCAGTAAGCCCGGCTCCAGATCCCCACCCCTCACCCTCCGGAGGGCCTCATCCGGGGAGCACCGCACCCCTTGGGCTCCACCCCACCTGTATCAGCGCCAAGGCTGGGCCCCCAGAGGCTGCTGGGCGGCAGGGGGTGACCAGCTGGCCAGGTACCCCGCCAGGTGGCTGGGTTCAGTGAGCCGTGCTGGCAGAACAGAACACTGTGCGGACACTAACAGTGACCAGTGCCTGGGACGCGGGCACAGGAAATACCATTAGGTGGAAAGGGGCCCAGACAGCTCGCGCTCACCGATTGTAACCATGCGCGGTCACTGCACGGTCAGGCTGGGGTTTAAGGTACGGAAATCCAGCTCAGCTAGTTAGCTTTCTTTTCCTACGCAGGTGTTTAAATTTGTAATCAACAACAATATTTGGTAGTTTTTTTGTTTTTAAAATAAAGAGCAGCTGCTGGGCGCGGTGGCTCACGCCTGTAATCCTAGCACTCTGGGAGGCCGAGGCGGGAGGATCGCTTGAGCCCAGGAATTGAAGGCTGCAGTCGGCTATGATGACACCACTGCACTCTGGCTGGGTCGACAGAGCGAGACTGTCTCAAAAAAAATAAAAAAAATAAAGAGCAGCTGCCCTTGGAGGGCTTCTGGAGAGCGAGGGCAGGCCCCAGAGCCATGTAACCTGGGCGGGAATCATGAGAGACTCTGTGATGCCCTCTGGACCACCTGCATGCCACCCTCTGACCTCCCCTTCTCCCCACCCTCGGGGTCCCCGCTGCTTGCCCCCGGACCAGGACAGGAGCCTCCCACCTCAGCCCCCACCCTACTGCAAGGGGGGGTTTTCTAAAACACAACAGAGCCATGTCGCCCCTCTACTTAAACCTCAATATTTTATCCCGCCACCTACAGGATAAAATTCAGCCCCACCCCAGCCGCCTGGTCAGCCCCTTCCCCTTTCTCCCTCCCAGCAGGTGGACCTCTGCATGGAGCCTGCCCTCCTTCCTCCGCCCTCGCAGACCTCCTCCCAGACAGCCCCAGCCTCCACTCTGGGAAGGCTTTCCCATCTGCTGTCCTCACACCCCAGCCACACCTGCACGAGCTGCCAGCCCCGCCCTTCCCACAGGTGTGACTGAGGTTTCTCTCCGAGTCTGTCCTCTGCCGCCCCGCCCACAGTAGGGAAGGAATCCTGTCGTACTCCTCTGTATACCCTCTCACCACAAACATGGCACAGGGCAGGCCCTCCAACAAATCTGTGAGAGAGATGGAATGGGCAGCTCGCTCGGAGAACCCAGTTAGTCATATTAACAGATATGCACGGCACACACAGTGCTAAGGGTTTAACACGCATTGCCAAGATCCCCATTTTACAGATGAGGAGACTGACGCACAGAGAAGTTAAGAAACTTCTCAGAGTCACGCACTAAGTTGCAGAGCCGATCTCAAACCAGGTGCCCCTGATGCCAGGGCCCTGGCTCCCACCTCCCTAAGGCACGGAGAGACCGCGAGGGCCTGGCCTGAGCTGGGACCCTGCAGGGAGTCGGAGGAGAAGGGGCCGGAGAGCAAGAGCGGGCCAAGGCCGGCTGGCGCTGCAGGGCCTCTGTGGCTGGGGTGAATCTGCAGCGCGGGCCAAGGATGACGGAGCTGAGACTGTGGTCAAGGTGCTGGCCGAGCGGCCAGTTTGAGACACAGAAGAACCAGCCCGTCCAGCCCCAGCCCTGCCCCACACAGCCCAGGATTACAGCAGGGTGCCTGGCCGGAAACAGAGCAGCCAGAGAAACACCTGCCTCCCGGGGCCATTTAATCACCCTTCGAACAGGAAGCGGTGCCGCACCGTAATTCAGGGCGTGGTTCGCTGGCAGCCTCCCTCTGCTCTGAACCCTCACGTCTGCTGGCACCTGATGCCCGCCGTAGCAGCCGTCCCTCCCGCCTGGTGCTGGGCTGGCCCACGCGAGGGCTCCTGGCAGTGCCCACCTGCCCTGCAGGTCGCAAACCTACTTCTGCTCCGCGGCAACCCAGATCACCCCGGGCTCAGAAAGTCAGATGAAGCCTCGGATTTGGGGTTTCTCCACTGCCAGACTTCTGAAACAGCGCATCATTCTCCTCATCCCCTGACCTCCTAAGAACCTGGGACCCCCGAGTGCAGGCATCTAAGAAAGCAGCTTTAGACCCAGACAGACCGGAGTTCAAATCCCAGCTCCTTCACTTACTAGGGGACGCTGGATGACTCGCTTCGCCTCTCAGATCCTCCCAAATGCTTCGCCAAGGAAGAACAGGAACAAGAAATACAACAGCCAGCAAGCTTGGTGACTGGCCTCCTTGGGCGCCCTTTTCCTCTCTGTCCATGGAAAATCCCCAGTGGCTGCAGGAGAAATTTGGCCCTTGCACGGGGAGCCCCATGCCTTGGGCAGAGGTGCACTTCGTGGCCGGGGGCAGCCCGACGCCTGCATGGGTCACAGAGTAGTAGCTGGGCTGACGAAGTGGAGCCATCAGTCCCCATGCCAGGTCAGACTAACACATATAAAATCTCCAATCCTCAAGACAGTCCCACGATAGGGGTATGACCTCTACTTTCCAGACAGAAAACTGAGCTCCACCCCTCATAACGAGCACCTGTAAAAATAACCTGGGCTTTCGCTTCTTTCAGTGAGGATAGAATGGCCTGTGCGGGAAGTGAGCAATGACACAGAAGCTAATTCTGCAGGGGGCAGGAGTTACTACGAGGGGTGCTGCAGTCCCTCCAGAACTCGCCCGAGCCAGGCAGAGCACCCCAGCTCCTGAGCTCCCCAGCTCCTGAGCTTCCCCCAAGGTCACCACCTGGCCCTGCTCCAGCCTGAGTCCTCACTCTCCCTGCCCTTCCTGTGCCGTCACCACATGGAGCCACTTGTCACTCCCTGCAAGTGCCAGCCCCCATCCCGGTCTGTGCTTAGGCCTCGTGCATGAGAGACGCTCAGGAAATGTTAGACAGTGGGCGGACAGATGGGAGGCTGGGGAGGTGGGTGGGCAGAGCGAGCACTGCCGGCGGTGGCTGGGCGGGTGACAGGTACACAGCTGATGGCGGCGATGCTGCAAGGGCAGCTGGACGGGCGAGTGGAGGCACAAATGGGGCGCTGGGGAACGGGCAGGTGGGTGGTTGGGTGAACGGGTGGAGGGCGGGACGAGCAGACGGAGTTCTAGGAGACAGGCCTCAGCTGGTTGTGTGAGCGAGAACTCAGCCAGAGTCCTGCGAGGCACAAAGGGCTTCCCTGGGAGGCAGCGAGTCCCGGCTCTCGGCAGGGCCATTCTCGAGTGACACAACCACGGAATGGAAGGTCCCTTCGTATGACCTTTACTCCTTTCTCTGGTTCTGTTTTGGTGCAAATCAGCCGTCTGTCTGCCCTGTCCCGGTGTTGGCCTGGGATCTTTCTGGGGACAGCGGACACTTTTGGAGGAAGCTGGACTCTTCTCTGAATTCTGTGCCTGTGAACTATGAGCCTTAGCTACAGTCTGGGCTGCGGCTGCGCGGGGCCCTGCCCCCCCCCCCGGACTGCCCTATACAAACCTCAGTCTGGGCTGGGCTGCTCTGCTCGCCCTGCCCCGGGGCACAGAGCTACAGACAGTGACCCCAGGGGTGGCAGGCTGCAGGGAATGGGTGGCCCTAAGCTGTGGCTCCTGGGGGCCTCCAAAGAGCAGAAGATGCTGGGGGTGGGGAGACAGTCGGGCAGAAGGGTACTAGGAGCCCCAAGTCTAACTGAGGGGTGGCTCCAAACAGAATCTCTAGACAGAGCCAGCAGTCTGGCCAGCAGCCTGTTCAAGTAGCTAATGGTGGCTCTGGCCGGGTCTCACCTGTGCAGGCAGGAGGCCGGGCAGCCCTCAGACAGAGAGGCTGGCGGGCGGGCACTCGGCACCCCAAAAAGAAGACAGCAATACAGGGCTACAGCCGTGAAGACATGATGCTCAAGCCCACCCTGCTGAGGCCCTGGACCCCCAAACCTGGGCCTGGGTTTTAAAGGGGACCAAGTTCTTCCTTGATCAGGTTCTGTGCTTCTCCCTCATGCGAAGTTGTCTGTTGGAGAAAGAGCCCAGGCCTCAGACCCGTCGTCACTGCTGGCGCCACCGCTGCACCTGGGTGTCGGGCTCACAGGCCGACGTGGAACTCCTGAGTCCTCGAGCCGCCCTCACCTCTGCCTTCCCAGCCAGCAAAGGCGGCCTGGCTGCACGTCCTCCCCTCTTGCCCACCCCACTTCCGATCGGCTCTGCTTCCAAGACCCAGCCGCTGCCCCACTGCTCCTCCCCGCTCCGGCCACAGCGTCCTCACCTGGATGAAGGAGCAGCCTCCTGGGGGTGGTTCAGTGGTGGTGGGGGGTTGTTTCACTCCAGGTTAAGCCAAAGCCCCCAGGGAAGGCCCCAGGCCCCAGGGAGGTGGCCCCTCCCTGCTCTCTGCCCACCGAGCCTTCAACCCCCCCCCACCCCCCCGGCAGGCTCCTCCTCCGCCCGGACCGCCCTCCCCAGGTATCCCCACGCTGGGCTGGGCCTGCCTGGCCATCCACGACATCGCTCTAAGGTTTCGGCTTCCATGCTTTGTGTCCTCCTAGCAGGTGCCACAGCCCGAGAGTACTTTTTATCACTTTTCCTGTCTCCCTTCTAGCCACCCCCAACAGAATGTGATCTCCCAGTCCCCGCAGTTTCCAGGGCCCAGAACGGTGCTGGCACATAGTAGGTGCACACGATGTTATCAGAATAAAATTTTTTTAAACTTGGAAACATGTACTGGGAGGTAAATGTTAAGGGGTAGTTTCATAAAAACTACTCTGTAAAAATTTCAGGGCATGCACCCAATAATTTGGGGGTTGTGGGAGGACAGCAGCTGCCCAGGCACGACATGCCCTGTTTCCAGGCCAGGGGACGGTTTCCCTCCATCCTGCCCAGACCCGCTTGGCTCGGCTCTGTCAATCCCAGCCAGCTGTCAGGTCCCCTTCTGTGCTGTCCCTGGTGGCACTGCTCAGGGCCGGGGTGGGGATGATCCCTGGGTGGGCCCAAGGGGCCGCTGCAGCAGGAGGCCCCCAATACACGGGAAAGTCCTACTGCACAGGCTGAAGGTCCCTAAGGGGACCCTGGGGATGCTTCGAGGTTCTCCACCCACTGAAACTCCTCCAAAGGCACGTCCTGCTGTTTGGAAGATCTGATTCTTCCCCCAACTGGGGTCCACACATCCCCCATTCAGGTCTCACCGATGGGGGCAAACACCAGGCCTACCCCCAGCAAGCCCCCCACCACCCGCACTTCCTCCTTCTCTAGAACTCCCGCGTCCTGGGAACGTGGCCGTAATTCAGAGAGGTTTTGCTAAATGGATTTAGACTGCGTCAAGAGTGTCTGACAAGACAGACAAGTCCCGGGGGGCTTCCCTTACACGCCCGTCCCTCCTCCCGGCACAGCCAGACCATGGCGCAGGCACGGAGGCCAGAGCGTGTTGGGTGTCTCAGCTAGGGCTCGGTGCCTCATGCTCATCCCCTGACCCCAAGGGACCACAGCCTTGACCTTCAACCCCAGGAGCATGGGGTGTCCCAGAAACACAGGAAAGAGAAGGTCCCTCTGGGCCCACTCTGTCCTGCTCCCCCCATGGGTCACGGGCACCCCCACCTTTGCTGCCAGGCTCAGAGCACTTGGAGGGACCTGTTCTCAAAAGAGTGCCCTTAAATCCCACCATTCGGGAGTGGCTCACTGGGCTCACGGGCCTTCCAGGCCCCTGGCAATTCTGCACCCACCACTGCCCAAGCCAGGATGGTCTTTCTCTCTTACTATGTGTCACAGTCTCTGAGGAGTCCTCCTGCCTCCCATCTTGCTCCTTTGTCCCCTGCTCTCAAACACACACCCGATCTTGGCCCTGAGTCTTCCACTGCCCACAGGGAACGGCTGATTGGGCCCTGCCTTCCCCTCCAGCCTTCCTCCGGCCATGGATGTGGGGGACAAGGTTGTTTCCTCCCCAGCAGCCAATCCCCTCTTCTTCTGAGCAGAACCAGCTTTAGTTCTGGGTTCTCCTGCCCCTGGAAGCCCAGGTACCTCAGAAGATGGTGACCCCAGCCCCAGGGCTGGCTCCTGACTAGCCTCGGCCCATCCCAGCACCCCAACCCCTGGACAGCGCAAGCACCCAAGCTTAAGCCAAGTGGCGCCAGCAATTCCTGATGGCGGTCATTAGTCCAGAAGGGACCTGAGGACTTGGGGAGCCCATTCGGGAGCATTACTTCATCTCTCTCTCTACAAACAAGGAGGCATGTTGCCCTAGGTGCTTCATATCTGGGGCAGCTGCAAAGAAGCAGGGAATTATAGACTAGTCTCAAGTTAGCTAAAGCTGAGTTACTTCCCCCAAATAATTCACAACACCCTTCTGGAAGCTGCGAGAGGAGCTGGAACACCAGAGACTGGCCCCAGATCTTGACCTCAATCCCTAGCAAATCCTCAGCCCAGACAGCCTCTTAAAGATGCTCTCACGTGTTCAGCAAATAATAATAACACTAACAGCACAGCAGGAGTTCTGATCTGGTGTCTACTTTGTGCAGATACTGGACTCAGCCCTGTGTAAGTATGAACTCATTCAAGCCTATGGAATAGGGACTTCTTATCCCCACTGTATGGATCAATAAACAAAGGCCTAGAGAGGTTAGGAATAAAAGCAATACATCAGAAGCCAACATGGGCTCAGGGTACCGAGCCATCACCCTACGTACTTGTCGGAGCCCTGCTCGCACTCCACTGTAGACTTTCAAGGTCAGGACTGTAGTGTCCCCACACCCCATCTTTGCATTTTTGAAAAAGAATGTTTTCATCACACTTCACTGTCTTCTCTTTTCTGCTATGATTCCTAGGTCAGTAAATTAGGGGAATATCAGGCCTGATCTAATACATATATAACATTATTATTAATGAAAGTCCATACTTTGTTCAGACTTTCTAAGTTTTACCTACCGTCCTCTTGTTGTTCTAGGATCCGTCCAGGACACAATATGACATTTACTTATCAGGTCTCCTCAGGCTCTGCCTGGCTGTGACAGTTTCTCAGCTAGTCCTTGTTTTGGACGACCTTGACAATGTTAAGGAGGACTGATCAGGTATTGCGTAAAACGTCTCTCAGCTGGGATTTGCCTGACGTTTTCCTCATGGCTTGACTGGGGTTATGGGTTTGGGGAGGAAGACCACGGAGGCAAAGCGCGAAGCTCATCACATCACATCGAGGCTGCACACAAGCAACATGATGTGCATTGTCGACGCTGACCTTGACCACCTTCTGAGACAGCGTTTGTCAGGTTTTTCCACTGCAAAGTTGCTCTTTCCAAACTGTACTCTTTCGAAGGAAGTCTCTACGCACATCTCATACTTAGGGGCTGGGGACTTATGCTTCACCTCCTCAATGGGGGAATTATCTACATAAATTATTTAGATTTCTTCTATACGAGAGATTTTCCTATTATTTATTCATTTGTTAATTAGTCATTCATCCAATCATTTATATATATATACATATTTTATTATGGACTCATGGAAATTTGTTTCACACTTTGCAACCTAGTATATTTTGGTTTCTGCAAAGCATTTGTTTCTGTTGTCACCGGTATTGTGGGGGTAGGTGGTGAACTGTGAACAATTCTCCACCCTAGAGCACCAAGGGGTTGGGAAATCATTGTTGCCACCTGATTTCTAAATAAATGAAACAGAAAACCGTCAGAGTGCATGGCATTTTGTACGGGAGCCCTACCTGTTTTGTCATGCACTTATGAACTTGGTGGGTAGTGAGGAGGGGACGCAACATGTCTTTCCTCGGGTCTGGGTAAATACAGCGTGAGCAGACCGGCCCCTACAAGCGCCTCCGGGCCCTGTCCGTGGTGCTGCCCTGCCTTTGTAACCGGCCTTGTGGATTCAGACGCGGAGCACCGCTTCCCCAGCCTGCAGGCAGCATAGCATCTCAGAGGGACAGAGACAGGATCTTAAATTCTCCCTCTCAACTGATACAATGATATGAAATGGACAAGATGAAATTTAACAGGAATAAAGGTCAAGTAACAGGGCTTAGATTCAAGAAATTATTGACAGACAACAGGCCTGATCTCTTCAACAAGTCGGGATCATTAAAAGAAAAAAAGAAACAGGAATTGTGTTAGAGCAAGAGAGACCGAAGGGCCACAACCACCAGCCACACTGTACAGTCCCGCAGAGGACGTCGGTTTAAACAAAACAGCACACACGGACATTTCCAGGTCAAACAGAGAAATCTGAAAAAGGTCTGCATATTCAATGAGGTGAAATTTTACTGAAGCAGAAAAGTGATGACCATTTACTGGAAAAAAATTAGGTTACCAAACAGTATGCACAGTATGATCTCATTTTATGGAGAAAATCTACGCATAAGCATAGAAGCAGCTCAGGGAGGGTCTGACAGAAGCGCCACAGAAAGGCTCACTGGAAGACAGGAACACGATACTTTTGTTTTTGCTTGTCCGCATTCTAATTTTCTGCTGTGCACATAAACTGCTTCTGTAATAATATAAAATTATGTTTTAAAAAGAAAGAAACCACTGAACCTCCCCTCAGGGTAGAGGATCCCTGGCTTGGCAAATAGATGTCTAGAGGTTTCAGGGGACGGAAACTTATTATGGATGGAGAGTGTGGTGCACCATTAAAAGGCAGCCCCACCCTGAGCCATGCACACGTGTACGGGGTCTTGGGGCTGGAACAGCCCTAGGGGTCTCCTGGTCTAGCCCCTTCATGTTACTGCTAGCAAAACTGAGTCACAAAATTTGTCCATGGCAGCTCCAGGGACAGAAGCCAGAGGTTTGTTTGGCCTCTGCTGGGTCATATGGAAATGGTTCAAGGCTTCAGAGACACGGGGGATTTGGCCTGGAGAAGGGCAGATGGCAGAGAGTGGGTAGGAAGGAGTGAAGGGGCAGGAGTGTTGTTTTCAAATATGTAAAGTCTGCTACATAGAAGAGAGACTCACGTGAGTCGCTGTGCAGAACCGTGATGACTAAGTGACAAGCAGGTTCGCCTCTGGAGCATGTGAGGGAGAAGGTTCTAAGGAGAGGTGCTGTCCTGCCTGGGGACAAGATGGTGAGGCTTGTGGGGCATGTGGCCTGGGCAGTGGCCTCCTGCCAGGGGTTGCTGGGAAGCCTTTGCCAGCACTGAGGCTCTGTGGTTCTGGAACTCCAGGTTTCAGCCAGAGCTGGGTGGCTCTTTTACCCCACCTGCAGCCTGTGTCCTGACAGGGCTAGGCTATCCCCATACTAGGGGTCTGCTCGGCCTGCCCCAGATGGGAGCCCCTGGCAAAGGGAGGGCTTGGTTGGCCCTTGCAGAAAGAGAATGATCATGGTGGCAGCAGGAAAGGCCCGTGAGCAAAGCCCAGCGCAGGGGGAGGGTGGGCTCCAACAGGAACTGCAGTGGCGAGCTTCCCGGGACAGGGTGCCTAAGTTCTCAAACCTGACACCCGCCTCATGCTCTTCCACCTACTGCTCTCGGGACTCCCAGGTCCCAGCCATGCCCAGGTGCCCGTGCAGAGATGATTATCCATTATCTACCGCCTGTCAGGTGACAGGGAGGCACGGGCCCAACCTGGCCATCATCCAGCTTCTCTCATGTTCTAAAATGCTAGGCCTGACCTGTCCCCGGAACAGAATGCCAGCCAGTGCCCATTTGAGGCCCATGGCCCCAGGCTCCCCATGCAGGGCCTGATCCCTTAGGTGGGTGGCCTTGGAAACCCACTACTCAGGGCTTTGGTCCCCAGGAGAAAACCTGACCATTTCCGAGTGGGCAGTAGCATGAGGGTAGGGGATGCTTTCCCAGCAACCCTCTGCCAGTGGGAGCCCTGTCCTCCTCCTAAGACACAGTCACCAGTCCTCCTGCCAGTAGCAGTAAGAGGACACTACTGGGCATTTACTGATGTCACTCTGTCCGCCTCACTGGCAGCACCGATTGTTAACTGGTGACAACCCTGCTAGCAACCCACATAACTCCTGCTTTCCCCAAATAGATGTGGCCCCACCACAGGAAAGCGCTCTGCTCAGCTACCACGCGCCAGGCTTGGCTCCGGCGCCGCCGCCAGCCGCCAGCCAGGCCTGCCCATCAGCGCCCGAATGGGAGGTCACAGGCCCTGGGCCGAGACTCCAGGATGGCCCCAAGCGGACACCTCCTGCGTTCCAGGCAGGGTCGCGCAGTCAGGGCGCCAAGACTGCAGAGCGCCCCTACCTGCCCCTTCCACCCCTCGGCTAGGCCCAGATGTACGCAGACCCGGGCACCTCGGTCTGCGCAGGGCGGTGGGTGGGGGGTCCTGAGGCTAGATTCCGACAGCTCCTTCCCGCACCCCCGTCCCCGGCAGCATCGCGGGTTCGCAGACCGCTCGGAGGCCCCGCACTGCCGCCGAGGGACGGCGGGCGCAGAGGCCGCCCTGGGCGTGACGCGCGACGCTCCGGGCACGGGCGCCAAGGGCGGGGAGCGAGGGGCCGGCTGGGCAGGGGGCACCGCGGCTCCGAGGCCCGCAGCTGCGGCGGAGGGAAGGGCGGCACGGGCGGGATTTCTCCGGGAGCAGAGCCCCCGCCTCGGGCTTGCGGCGCGGGGAAGCCGGTCCGGGGCGAGCGGCGAGCGGCGGGGCGCTGGGGGAGGGAGACGGGGCAGGGCGGCGAGCGGCGGCGGCCGCGGCGCGCTTACCTCCTCGCCCTGGCCGAAGCGCAGTCCGAGCGCCGCGACGCGCTCCACGCGCAGGAAGCCGTCGGGGTCGCGGCCGCACACCTCGAACACCTCGCGCAGGCGGCGCACGGAGCGCAGCAGAGCCGCGGGGGCGCCCGCCCAGCCCGCGCCGCCCGCCATCCGCGCCGGCCCCGC
>NW_012148408.1:2068408-2093282 GCF_000956105.1 Propithecus coquereli | reverse complement strand
GGGGAGGGGCGGCGGCGGGGACGCTGCAGACAAAAGGAGCCGCCCGCGCGGGGCCGGCGGAGCGAGCGCGCCGCGAGAGCCGCGTCCCCCGCGGACTCAGTTTCCCCCGGCGTCACCGAGCGCGCCTCTTCCCCCGGAAAGCCGGAAATTCAGAGCTGACCAAGGGCGCCGCCCTCCTTGGAGAATTCGGTTTTGAGGTCTGAGCCCGGAGCACCTGCGCCGCGCCCAGCAGCCCCGCCTCGGCCTCCAGTCCCCCTACCCTGCGCTCAGCCTGTGCTCGCTTACTGTGCTCTTTGTGGGTACCTGGCACGTACTGAGCGCTCGGTATGTTCCCGGTGCTTCCTACGTTCGTTTGTGTTCGATGACTACATTCATCTCTGGGAAAGCCAGACCCAGAGAGGCTGGACTGCTTACCCGAGGCCACACAGCTTGTGAGAGGGAGGCCAGGATTCGTACCCAGATCTGGATGGCTCTAGATTCTCTTCATCTTCTCTGTGCTGCTGCGGAAAGAGCAGTCCCCAGGCACCCCGGTGTGGTCTTAGGGCCTCACACTCCTCCCCAGCGTCACTGTGGGGCCACCCTGGGGCGGGGGAAGGTAAAGAGACCAGGGTCAGGTAGGAGGAAGGAAAAGCAAGGCCCTGCCACCTGGCTGCAGGTTGCAGGGTCCAGGGCCACCCAAGGCCTTGGGGAAGTTCCCTTGGTTCCCCTGGGTCCCCACCTTGTCACACCTCCCTGACAGCCCTGCTCGCCCAAGACCAAGCCAAGTCCAGGGCAGACTCTCCATCCTGAGTGCTGGCTGCAGCCTCGGGGCCTGGACCTTGACCTTCTCCCAGTGGTGCTCAGCTGAGTCTCCACCCCAGCTTGTCGTGGTGACTCCCAGCCCAACTTCAGGGCCCTGCTCCCTCCCTTTTCCGAACCGCCCTGCTGAGCACTGCAGGTCCTTGTGGCAATGACTGCCCATGACCGAAAAACCAGCCTTGGCCGAGCCCATTCCCACTTACGCTTTCCCACTTGGCATAGAGGTTTCTTCCTCCAGGAAGCCTTCCCTGATGGCATCTTGCCTCCTAGTCTGAGTTCTCACCCCCTCTTCCAGATGCCCACTTAGTTCTGTAAGTGTCTGGGGGGGGTGCCCACCTCCCCCACCATGTTGGGAATCAGGGCAAGATATGTCTTAATCACCTTCACATGATCTCCAGCCAAGAGCGGACCTAAAGGAAGCCCCTACCCAGAGGAGATGGGCCCATCACGTGCAGGAACCAAGAGCAGTGTCCAGTGAGTCCAGGGTGTGCTGGTTCAGCACGTGGACTGAGTGGCCCCCCCATTCTGGTCCCCAGTTTCTACCTCTATGCTCTTCCTCTCAACTCCAAATAGATCCTGTGCAGGGACCGCCATGTGGCTTCTCTGATACTGGGCCAGCCCCCTGCTCTGGCTCCAGGGGCCATCCGGGCCTTTAGCTGCCCTTTCTCTGTTGGCACTTTGATTGCCCTGGAAGCCATGCATGGCAGTACCTCTTAGGAGGAGAGCGTTGGGGGTCTGAGGATCAGAGAGTCCAATAGGTGGGAAAGCAGGAAGGGGAGGCCATGGGGTTGGGCTGGGGGTGTTCTGGGAAGATGTGAGCGTCTCTGCTAGCTGGATGCCCCCCAGCAAGACGTTTTTGAGTCTCAGTTTCCTCCTCTGAGGAAATAGGGCTTGTAGTGCCTCTCTTACAGAGCAACTGAAGGCTGAGCAATCCTGCTTCCCTCCCGCCTGCCCTGTGAAATGGAGGAGGAAGTGGAGAGTGAAGAGGAGGGAAGTCGGAGGGGCCTGGCTGCTGGAGGTCCAGCAAGCCCCCTGGCAGGGAGGCAGGCAGTGGAAGCTGGGGGCTGCGCTGCCCCCACCCTGATCCAAGATCAGCTGGTGCCCATTTGCTCTCACCCCTGAGGCTCAGCACAGAGAGGAGATCGGCAGGAGCCGGTGCTGCCCCCTGGTGGGAGCTGAAGAAATGGCTCTCGGAGCTCTGCCTGGCCCAGCATTCCCCAAAACGGGACCAGGGGAGCTGGGAGACCTCACCCGCCTCAGCTGGCAGAAGTCGGGGCCTCAGGCCTGAGTGTGATCAAATCTCAGGTGAACAAAACCAGAAGCCCACAACCAGATTTGCAGCTCTTCTCCCCAAAGACAGGATCACGCCAAATTCAAAAGTCCCTTCCTCGGGGAGCCCTCCGGCCCCCTGACTCTCCTTGCCCAGGTCCCTTTGCAATTATACCTCTGTTGGGTGAGGTTTGAAGGATGCCTGCCTCCTTCCCCAGATGTGGGCTTGGCACTGGGTCTCTTGCTTCCTGCCGTGCTGCTGGGACCAGCTTAGCACATCATGGGCATCTCTTTGGGTTTGTCACATTGTTTTTACTGAACACTTATGCGGTGCCAGGTATGCTGGGGGGATAGAGAAAGGGGAGCAGCCACGCCCCTGCCCTTGCTGAACTTGAAGGGGTAGTCATGGCACAGTGTGGCCTACACAGGTCCCAGGCTCTGGGAGCCCAGAGGGCCTCCTGGGTGCCTATCCAAAGGACCCTCAAAGGTGGTGCGTTTTACAGGGTTCCTGGGTCCTTGCAGGTAGACCTGGGACAGGCCCCCAGGGCTCCCAACACGTTGATCTGAGAGTTCAAAGTGCAGCCCCGAGCAGATGTGGCAGAGAATACCCATGCCAGGGCCCGCTGCAACGCTGGAAGCCCCAGGGTGGAGGGGACTGCCCCAGGGAAGCCCCTGTTGGTCCAGGCTGGGAGCCTCCATTCTGCCCTCCTCTTCCTCCAGGTGACTGCTGATTCTCCAGGTGACTTCCAACAGCTGCAGCAGCCTCAGCAGGCTGGGAATACTCTGGGAAATACACATGGAAGGGGCAGTTGGGATTCTAGCCCATTCTCTAGGAACAGATTGGTTTGGCCAGGTCCCTCCCCTGTGCTGATAACCTCTCAGTGGCCCCGACCCCCGGCTGAGCTGGCTCCCTGCAGTGTCTTACACATTCTTGCCTGTCCTCCTCCCTGTCTGGGAGCAGCCAAGCTCCCTCCTGCCTCCCTCCGCCCGGGGGAGGGGGGTCACTCTTCCCCTTCCCCCATTCCACTTCCCATGTCCAATTCCTGTCCTTATTCAGTGGAAGTGGCACTTCCTACAGGAAGCCTTCCATGACCACACCCTCCTCACCACCTTGACCTCTCGCCTGTGTAAAGCGGTGAAGAGGGGAGACGTGGAGCCCACTGTGCAGGTGGGGCTGGGGCCACGGTGAGGGCCAGTAGGTTAGTACATATATGCAAATGTCAGAACAGTGCCGCCACGTAGTGAGTGCTCGCTGTTGTCCTCATGACGATCCCTACCGCATTTTACTCCTGTTATCTGTCACAAGAGCATCTGGGAAACAGGTATGAAAGGTCACAGGAGTGACCATGAGGTCCTTGAGGGCAGGGACTGTGTCCATTTCTCTTGATTTCTCAAGCTCCCAGCTCCTAGCACAATGCCCCTGACCAACACAATTAATAAAGGAATAAATTAAGGACTGGACAAATAGGTGTGTTAGGCTAAACAAACGTGTCCTCCCTCCACACCCTGCCCTGGGCTGGGTGCGGTGGCTCATGTCTGTAATCCCAGCACTTTGGGAGGCTGAGGTGGGAGGATTGGTAGAGCCCAGGAGTTCGAGACCAGCCTGTGTGTCAGTATGGAGCGGTTAGAGCCAGTCTCAAAGGGGAACATATCTGCATTGTCATCCAAGGCCTTGACTTCATCATCCACGTTGTCTGGAAATGGGTCAGGATTCACAGTTTCTTCCTGCTCACAACCTGCTGGGTTTTTTAAAAGCCACGAATAATTGTCACTTTGGAGGTGAGGAAGGTGGTGTGAACTTATTTTCCTTCTTTGCCTGTCCCAAAATATGCCTCGGTCAGCAGAGACAGAGAGGCTCCTGCTCGCGGCCACAGCCAGCGCAGCCTGGGGAGGGCCAGACCTGGCTGGCCGGGGGCACGCTGGGGCGCACGAGGGGAACTCGCTTCTTGCTCTGCTGCGTGAGCTCTTGTGAGGGCTCTCTGGCCCTCAGAAACAGGGCCCGCTGATTGCTGACGTTCCTACCAGGATTCTAAGGAGAAAAGTCCACACCTTACTTATTCTACCCAACTGGGCTCCACATTTCTTCATCAGCCACAGAAATGGCCCCTCAAAGTAGCTTCCGGGCAGGGCACCAGCATCCACCTCCCGGCTCCTCCCTGTCCAGGACGCAGCATGCAACCCGGGGTGAGGGTCTCCCTCCTACCCGCAGTCCGCGCCACAGGGATCAGCACACTGCCCTGTTTCCAGCCTTCTCTGCTGCCCCCTTCTGCCTAAAAGAAAGACTCCTCATTTCCCAGGGTGGGCAGCAAGCAGGAAGGCCCATTACAGTCTGATGCCCTTTGTTCTGTCAGACGTGGCAGAACAGTGAGACCGTCTACCGCACGCAGGTACGCATTACCCAGCTCTTGCGACATCCCAGCCATCGCGTGGCATAGACTCCAAGACCGCAACTCAACATGGGATTGACCAATGCAGTGCCCAGCCTGCCTTGCACGTGCTGTTCCCTCTGACTGGGATTGTCCTGCCCCCGCCTCCAGTCATCTTGCAAATGCCACCCCCTCCGAGAAGCCTTCCCTGAGTTAGTTGCCCTCACTGCTCTGCTCCCACAGAACTTTCTGCAGACTCTCCTAGAATGTTTTCGAGATGCACTGTGATGCCCCTGCCCTGGCCAGCTCACCAGGCCCTCTTCTCAGGGCCGACGGGATGGGTGAAGAGGAGGGTGAAGGAAGCGCTGTCAGAGTGTAGGAGAACGGGGATGGGGAGCGGGCGCCTGGAAGCCCAAAACATGGAGGAAAATGACTGGATTGTAGTTAAGTGTGTACACCCTTCACCGTGTATTTATACAACCGTGCATCTTTGTAGACCCCTTAACAGCCTGAGAGCTTCTTGAGGGCAAGGACCACTCCCCATTAGCCCTTCTAACCTTGAAAGGTTGTAAGTTGTGAGCAGAAGTAATAACAGTGAAGGGTTTGTGGTGACCAGCACTCTCTCTAGTTGACAGGGTCGACAGGCAGTTCACCTGGACCACTCCAAACCAGTTATGCAAATATTCCCCTAAGGAAGGAAAAATAAACCCAGCTCCCTGGAATCTAAATTAGGTAAAAAGTCCGGGCAAGGTGGCTCCTGCCTGTAATTCTAGCACTTTGGGAGGCTGAGGCCAGATGGAGACCAGCCTGAGGAAGAGCGAGACCCAGTCTCTGCAAAAAATAAAAAAATTAGCCGGGCTTGGTGGCGCGCACCTGTAGTCTCAGCTACTTGGGAGGCTGAGGCAGGACTCTTGAGTCCAGGAGTTTGAGGTTGGCAGCGGGCAGTGATCACTCCACTGCCCTATAGCCTGGATGACGATTGAGATCCCGTCTCAAAAAATAAACAAATAAATATACAAACAAACTAGGGGAAAAGCCACCTTTTGATAAAAGGGAAAAGGTGAAAGTAAAAACGTCCAAGAGATGGTAGTTAATTTACTACCTGAATGAATCTCACTATTAGGAATACCTTTTTAGTACAATTAAAAGTCAGCATTACCCTCACTCTTAAAAACAACCTAACTGGCCGGGCGCGGTGGCTCACGCCTGTAATCCTAGCTCTCTGGGAGGCCGAGGCGGGCAGATTGTTTGAGCTCAGGAGTTCGAGACCAGCCTGAGCAAGAGCGAGACCCCGTCTCTACTAAAAATAGAAAGAAATTAATGGGACAACTAAAAATATATAGACAAAATTAGCTGGGCATGGTGGTGCATGCCTGTAGTCCCAGCTACTTGGGAGGCTGAGGCAGGAGGATCGCTTGAGCCCAGGAGTTTGAGGTTGCTGTGAGCTAGGATGACGCCACGGCACTCTAGCCTGGGCAACACAGTGAGACTCTGTCTCAAAAAAAAAAAACAAAACAACCTAACTTTTATTTTTAAAGCAATAATGCTCATTGTAAAAAGCTTAGAAAATACAGGCAAACATAAAAAAGAGACAAAAATAAACCATACATAGTTATTAACATTGGATACATTTGCTTTTTATCTTTCTTCTATGTGTAAACCACATAAACTATTATATAATATATACATACATATGTATTTATTTATTTACGTAATTGAAGATCAACCCTCATTCGCAGTTTTAAAACTCTTGATTTGATTTGAAGATCCCTCCCCCCAAATTTAAATATTATTCCTAATGCTCTGGTTTCTTTTCAGGTCGAATAAATATTATTCCTAAAGCCCATCTTTAAAGGCTGCCTATGGAAGCGGTCAGCTTCCAGAAAGTGTTAGATGAATGTTGATAATTTAACCAACATTTTGGTTGTCTTCAGGTGTTCTGATATTGCAAATAATACTTTGATGAAAGTCGTGGCTCTCTCGTTGTTTCTGTAGGCTAGATTCCTAGACAGAGCCCTGCTGGGGCAGATGGTGTGGACAGGGTCACGGCTGGTTGATACACAAAGACGAGGCCAAGTGCAGAGAAGCCCATCGCCCCACACTCTTGACCCACACCAAGTATTAGTTAAATACTTTTTAATTTTAATTTTAAATTTAAAAAAAATTTTTTTAGTTTAGTAGTTTGCTAATTTGACAGGTGAAAATGGTATTCCACTGTTTTGGTGTGCGCTTTTTTGTTTACTAATGAGTGTGATGATCTTTTCCATCGTATAAGTAGCAGTTGGTACAGTATTTCCTTTCCGTGGATCAGCAGTGCTCATCCATTTTTTTGTTTTTGTTTATTTTTCTACTTGGGTCTTTTCTTAAAATTGATTTTTATGAACTCTCTATAATAAGAGCATTGTCTGCATTGGTTGGCCTTCTACTTTTGTATGTGATTGCTTCTGGGATGTGGGGACATTTTAATGTTAGGCAGTCAAAGCATGGTCCTCAGGATTTTTCCCACTGCTTTTTGGCTCACAAAGTCCTTCCCTTTTGAAGGCGTCATTAGTGTTCTTGGCCAACATTTCCAGCTCTCTTCCTTTTGGACAGAAAGATAGCTCTTTCTGACCCTCACGATTTTGTGAAGCCGTGTGACAAGTTCTGGCAAAGACCTTGAGCAGAAGTGACTGCCCATCTGGCCTTGAGCCTTTAATTGCTGATGCGAGACCCTCCAGATGTTGCTCTGTCTAATCTGGTAGCCACTAGCCACATGTAACTATTCACGTTTCATTGCAACTAAATAAAAAATTCAGTTCCTGATTCTCACTAGCCACATCTCAGGTGTGGAGCAGCCACGTGTGGATACTGGCCGCTGCACTGGGCTTGCGGACGTGGAACATTTCCATCATTGCAAGCGTGGCTGGGGCAGCGTGGCCTGGGCTCTCTTCCCCTCTGGCACGAGGCTCAGCTATTCGCGGTGACGGCTGACACTCCGGGGCCCCTAGAAACCAGGTGAGCAGATCCTCCTGCTGGCCAGCGATGCGCCTGTAGGGAGGGTGAGAAATAAGCTTTTTTGGCTTTGAAGCCAATAAAATTTGGGGGTTACTCACGCTTTTTTTTTGTTTTAACCAAAGCATAATCTGGATCCTCTAGCCTTTTCCATTCTGCTTATGTAGTCTAATTACCATTATCCTAGCTTTAAATATTTTAAAATTTCGATGTTTTACTATCTAGTAAGAAAAGTTTCCGGCTACCCTCTTTTTCCCCCTTTCTTAGCCATGCTCTCGTTTGCTCTACAAGGTGAACTCTAGGGGCGTTTTGTCTGGATACACTCTCTTCTGGTTGGGATCTCGATTGGAATTGTGTTAAACCAGCACATTCATCTGGGAAGAACTGGCACTCGACAGTACTCGGTTTCCCCACCCGGCCCTCAGGCGCCTGTCTGCTGGGCAGTGCTGTGTGGACTGAATCAGCAGCAGTGGGAGAAAAATAGGATAACACAGGGACTTTTATAAAGCAAAATTCATTCCTTTTAAAGAGCTATGCTTTTTCCTGAGATCCCTCCCTCCCTACTCTTTTGGGGTTGAAATGGCCTTTCTTTTTATAAAAAACCCATATTGGATATTTGTTTTCTTGTTTCTAAATGCATAGGTTGAAATATATCTTGGAAATTTTACTGAACTGTGAAATCTCAAAGTCTGGATTAGAGTTTTTAATAAGACTTTATTACACAGGTCACCTCTACTTTGTTAGGGATTTTGCATTGGGGTTGCCATTGTGAATGGGGTCCTTTCTCCTCTTATTCTGTTTATATAGTTCTCTGATAACATAGAGCCATATGTGTTACTCAACAACCATCTATGGAGCACCATTTCATTTTTTCTTTAAGAGAGAGGGTCTTGGTCTGCCACCAAGGCTGGACTGCAGTGGTGTCATCATAGCTCACTGAAATCCTGAACTCCTGGGCTCAAGCGATCCTCCCACCTCAGCCTCCTAAGTACCTGGGGCTATAGGCACATTCAGCTAATTAAAAAAAATTTCTGTAGAGATGGGGTCTTTCTATGTTGCCCAGGCTGGTTTTAAACTCATGGCCTCAAGCAATCCTCCAGGCTCCGGACTGGGATTACAGCATGAGCCATAGCGCCTGGGCTATTGAGCACCTTTGAACAAAGTGTGGTCCCTACCCCTGGAAGGCCCATAGGAAGATGGGAAGATAGTTGATGATCATCACAACATTGTAACAAGAAGCTGTCATAGGAGGAAGAGAAGGGCTCTCACTGTAGCCAGTGGGAGATCAGAAAGCATTTCCAAGAGGTGCTGAGGCTCAAGTTAACTTCGTGAAAACAAAGTGCCCAGTAAATGTTCGCTGACTGACTGCTGCAAACTCAGAAAGACTTGATATTTTAGAAATGATTTTTTTTTTCTCTTGTAGAATGCTAGACATGAGTATCGGTGATGGTGGTGGAGTTTTCGATTAAGGCATAGATCACCTAATTCCTTCCTGCCTTCTATCCACAAATGACCAAGTCAGTAAGGGAGCATCCTTCACCATCAATTTCTCGTTCTACTTAGATGTTGGGCCAGACTCAAACCTTTAGAATTGCAGGGATAGAAAAAGTGCCACTGTTTTTAGGGTCTGGGGCTAATGCATGTCTTCCTACACTTTTTTTTTTTTTGAGACAGGGTCTCACTCTGTTGCCCGGGCTAGAGTGCCGTGGCGTCATCCTAGCTCACAGCAACCTCAAACTCCTGGGCTCAAGTGATCCTCCTGCCTCAGCCTCCCAAGTAGCTGGGACTACAGGCACGTGCCACCATGCCCGGCTAATTTTTTCTATATATTTTTAGTTGTCCAGCTAATTTCTATTTTTTTTTTTTAGTAGAGAGCGAAACCGCTCTTGCTCAGGCTGGTCTTGAACTCCTGAGCTCAAACAATCCGCCAGCCTCGGCCTCCCGGGGTGCTAAGATTACAGGCGTGAGCCACCGCGCCCGGCCTTCCTACACTTTTTAAATGTCGAAAAGTAGGCTACATTTCCCCAAGTGGGACAAAAGAATGGAAGAAAATAGTCCACGGCCATGCCACTCTGAACACGCCCGACCTCATCTGACCTCGTAAGCTAAGCAGGGTCGGGCCTGGTTAGTACTGGGATGGGAGAATGGAGGACAATAAGAACACAGCAAGCCAGTCTCCTTCAGGCGTGCTGCTTTCTGCCTGAGCATGTCTGTGCTACTTGCCCTCTCTGGGCCAGGCTGTCCACAGCCTCAGTTACCTCCTACACACTAAAAATTCCCAAACCCTACTTTCAACTACTCACTAGACATATCTCCACCTGGACAAACTTCGTCGTTTTTCAAGATCCAACTCCTTAGTCCAACCCTGCCGGTCACTCTGCAGCCCTCCAAGAACTCTGTCCATATCTCTGGACACTGTGGTCATTGTTTATGTGGCTGTTTTCTCCACTAAATCACGAGCTTATAAAGGGCAGAGGCCAAGCTTTCTTGTTTCTGCAATTGTAACCAACTGAAAATGTTTTTTTAAACAAAAGGGTACAAAGCAGCTGAGGATACATTTGTTGACATTTTTGTCTCTTAAAAATATTGTTAAGCTTTTTTTTTTTTTTTTTTAGAGACAGGGTCTTGGGCCGTTGGCCAGGCTGGAGTGCAGTTGTGCGATCAGAGGTGTCTGTAACCTTGAACTCCTGGGCTCAAGTGATCCTCCCGCCTCGGCCTCCTGAGTAGCTGGGACTACAGGCACATGCCAACACATCCGGCTAATTTTTAAATTTTTTGTAGAGATGGGGCCTCCCTATGTTGCTGGTCTCGAACTCCTGGCCTCAAGCGATCCTCCCACCTTAGCCTCCCACAGTGCAGGGATTACAAGCGTGAGCCACCAACCCGGAAGTGGCCCCAGCGGGGGAAGTTCTGAACCCTGTAACCCCAGAGGCCTACTTCTCTTTATCGCTGTTAGCTTGATTCCCAGCATAAGTACACGGGGAAAGACCTAGAATTATTTTGCTGTATGACTTCTCAGAGATTAAAAAAAGACAAAGTAATTTAGCCCAATTTAGATAAAAATGTATGAAGCTGCTCTGGAAACTTGAAATGTGCATACATGTAGGCATATATTTACATACATATGTAATATATGTACGTGCACACACAGTATAAGTTGATTTTTTAGAAGGTTCTTTTAAAAAGCCAAACCTATTGATAAAAATTACAATTCCATGTTACATTATGAAATTTCCACTTATGATTAGCCAGCACTTCTACAAGAACAAAACGTGAGAGATTCAAACCAACAGCGACTACGTTGCTATAGTATGGTTCTAACATTTCTAGAAACATAATCAACATTGCAAAAGGGCTTCTTTTAAATTGGCAGCTGAAGGGGTCTTAAATGGAACTCACTTCACTTTGAAGAATGACTTTTTTTTTTCTGAGACAGCGTCTGGCTCTGTTGCCCTGGCTAGAGTGAGTGCCGTGGCGTCAGCCTCGCTCACAGCAACCTCAAACTCCTGGGCTCAAGCGATCCTCCTGCCTCAGCCTCCCGCTGGGACTACAGGCACACGCCACCATGCCTGGCTAATTTTTTCTATATATATTTTTAGTCGTCCAGATAATTTCTATTTTTAGTAGAGATGGGGGTCTCGCTCTTGCTCAGGCTGGTCTCGAACTCTTGACCTTAGAGATCCACCCGCCTCAGCCTCCCAGAGTGCTAGGATTACAGGCGTGAGCCACCGCGCCCGGCCTGAAGAATGACTTTTTAATCAAGACAGGACTGGCAGATTACTCGGGGCAATTAATTGCCCTTGAGAGAACTTGGACGCAGCTTTGAGAGACTGGGGTGATGTGCACTGAGCGGGCTAAGCAGCGTTACTGGTAGAAGCCAAGGGAGAACCAGGAATGAGGGTAAATGCCATAGATGCCTGCCACCGCTAGGGGCTTACCTTGAGGGTGGGGGGGATGGTGTACTTTCTGGAAAAAGGAATACAGATGCTACCACTTGGTTGTGGGTTAAGTTTTTACTATTCTTCCAGCCACTCCCAAACCCCACATAGGAATCAACTCTCAGGCCAGGCAGTTCGGAATCCCCAGACTAGCTCGGGAGTGTCCCAGAAAGCAAAGCCCAGTGCAGGCAAATAGTGGGCACAGGGGCCCATAAAAAATAGAAGACATGGTCCATGTCCTCAAGGATCTTGTTGTCCAGAAATGGAGAGGTGTGATCCAGAGGGTCACTCCCACAAAGACATCCCGTGTTTTGACTAAGATGCTTTAGGCCACAGGGAAAAGCCAGCTATTTGCAGTATTTGAGTTTTCAATTCTTTACTCCAGTGGTGTTTAAACCACTGGGTGCCCAGAGAAATTGCCTAAGAAGCTTCAAACACACACCACCCGCGCCCCCCCCCCCAATGTGGCAGGACCCCATCCCTGGAGAGTTTGCCTCTGGGGTTTGGGATGGGACCAGAGTATTAGTAAGCTCTCTCCTGCCTTACCAGCCTGCCCATAAACAGACCAGCACTTGCCTCGGACCTGCAGGTATCTGCTGCATGGCCTTTTTTAGTCCTTTGTTCAATGTCAGACACTGTTACCCTTTTGGGGACAGCTCTGTGCTGACCACACGGTCTAGGCTGGATTCCTTCTCCATCGGGAGCAGGGAGGTGGCCCACATAATGAGGTAAATGAAAAAATAAAATCTGGGGCAGCTGAGCCAGGGCAGGCGGTTTACATTGTTTACACATATATAGTTTCCAAAGATTCTGCAGGGGTAAAGCTAAAAAGTGGTCAATCTTGGGTGTTCTGCCATTTCTGACTGACTGCTCCTTTTGAAAGAAGTCAACCTATCCCAGAGAATAGAGTTACCCCTGAATGTAGCATGCCCTAAAAAAGTGTTTCAACAAAATCATTTTACTTTTAGTTTGGAGAGTTTCTGGAAATAGAAAGATCTTTCCCATGGGGTTGAGGGAAGGGGGAGACCCAAAAAACATCCTTAAAAGAAAGGAAATGGTCTTAATGTTTCAAAAGATCAGGAAGAAGTGGGGGGAAGTGAGAAACCAAGCTTGATGCATGTGAAGAAATTAAATAACTCCTCACATC
Organism: Propithecus coquereli; assembly: GCF_000956105.1. Classification (NCBI taxonomy): domain Eukaryota; kingdom Metazoa; phylum Chordata; class Mammalia; order Primates; family Indriidae; genus Propithecus; species Propithecus coquereli. Next base: position 2,080,773 of record NW_012148408.1, on the reverse strand, counting down.
TTAGAGCAGATTGAATTTATATTTTACTTAAAAAAGGGGGGGGGTGAGGGAGTACATACACAAGGAGGAAAATGGGGTGGGGAACAACAATGATCTGAAATGGATTTCTATGATTTTCCCCTACAATGATCGATTTTGTCTGTTGGGCAGTATTTCTCCCGCTGGCGTACAGTTGCTTACAATATTAACGAGGTTGTAGACAAGGGAACTGCCAAAGTTTAGGCCCGAATGGAAGGGAGAGTAAGTTATCATATACAATGTAAGTTTACAATACACAGCATTTTCTTTAAATGATGTAACGCAGTCGCAGGAAGAAGTTAACAATACTAACACGAGAATAATCAAATTTTTGTTTGTTATCCATGTACAGCAACTAACTGCTTTACAAAAAAGCAAAATAATACAATATATCATCACATGTATTTACAGTGTAGTAAATATACTTTTCTGTCAAATTTTACACAAACTATTTACAGGTGAATATACTGCAATAAAAAAAATTGTGTGGCTGACACTAAGAGTGAATTTTTGTATAAGTCCATTGCATAACATTGAATGAGACATGCCTCATTATGCAGGGGAGGAGGGGTGGAGGGAGGGGAGATGTAGAAACAACCCCCCCACCCCAAAATAAAAAAAAAAACAAAGAAAAACCCCAAATGAAACTGAAAACCTACAAATCTGGGAGGGTGGCTGGCTTGCACTCTGCCTTCCCCACTAGGACATTGGTCCACGGGGGTGGAGCGGACCGTTCACTGTGGTGTCCCCAGCACTGGGCTCCACACCGAGGAGGTGCTGGGTGAACGGAAGACAGAGCTCTAGCCACTTCCCCTCAAAGCTAGTGAACTGCATCTTGACCTTGGCAAACAAGGGCATGCCCTTAGGACAGGAGGAGCACTGGTGTTAACAGGTAGATTACGCAAGACAAAAAAATGACTGAGTTACTGTTCTCCTCTTTAAAAAGTCAGGGGAAACATCCACAAACCCAAAACAAATTACTTATAATATTCTTTACAGAGCTTACATCAAATTATACAAAATGGGCAACTTGCTCTCAACTTCAGAATTTCTTTTGTAGATTACAGGTATGAGAACTAAAAAAATCTTTCATTTCTCAGGGGACACATAATGGTGACAGATTTATCTCATGTCCATTTTAGTTACTCGGAAAGCTAGATTTTCCTCAAAAGTTGGAAGTTCTTTAAATAAGGTAAAACTTAAACCTTAGTATGTTTTCAAATTCCTAGGATGTACTGGTCAAAATTATTTTTGCTGTTCAAAGGTGGCTCAATTTTGATTTGTACAATGCTGACCATTTCATGAGGTATGAAACAGCATACCTTGGTAAACTTTTAATGGAAAGATCAATATTTTTTAAACAGTAAACTTTTGGAAGTTTCTCTATTTTGATGGGAGAAGCAAAATAGCGTAACACCCACCATCATATGCACCAAACCAACAAATGAAAAGAGGAAAAACACTGAACCAAAACTATTAGAAGGCTCACACTGCCAGCTATGCCAGGAGCCAAGAAGCTGTGCCACCTATTCCGGAAGCAGGGAGCTGTGAGAAGAGCCGAGATACTGGCATTCTTGGCACTAGGTTACTGATCTGTTTCTAAACTCAGTTCTAATCTCTCTTTACCTTCTTAGTTGCTCTGTTATCATAAACACTTTCTTCTAATGCAGCCTCTACAAGAGTTAGAAACAAACATTTAGTTAATTGCACCTGTCTTCAATATTTTCCAACAATTCTATGCTAAAATCGCTATTAACACTAAGGTGTTTTTTTTCTTTTATTTTGGCAAATGATTTTTACTATTCCCAGAACTGTAAACAAATTAAAAAGATTAAGTTTTTGTTATTTCTGAATATCAAAAGAAATTTTATTTACATTAACATATTACATTGTTACTGTGTGGATAAATGTGAAATGTGTTATATTATTAAAATCAGAACACTTAAATGTACCATTTTTTATTGAGTTAGCTGTGGAATTTACTGAAATCCACCAGTGAAATAGCACTACAGGAAACTCCCCTCTTCCCTAGGTTTCTTTTTTCCCCTCCCAAAGTCATTATATTTTAACATACAAAGGGAACCTGGGAGTAGGGGGATATCTTTTGTAATAAATATGGTTTCATTCATTCTAAATTGGAATATCCAGATACTAAAGTCAAATTATTTTGCACACTGCAGGTACCACAAAGAAACTGGATCTGCATTACTATGGAAATTCCAACGCCAAGATAATCCATACTATTCAGTACAGCAGCAACTCTAAGGCCCCCTATTGTCACACTAATGCAGGCTGACCAGTCTTTTCACAGCGATTGAATGTAATTCTATCGTATAGAACCCAAATGTTTTGCTAAAGAGATTCTTGATTTTTTGGAGAAGAGGGGGAAAATTAAAGACATTTTAAAATATATCTTATCAAAGAAATTTATGATAATATACACCATACTCTATGTTTCATGGACAATTATTTAACAAAAGTATCAGCTACTCTAAATGTCACGTACCATTCCATTTTTCTATGGAGCTAATGTAAACATCTATGAAAATTACCTCCTGGGAACAATTTTCAACACTTTGTTCACTGATTACCCTGCTCAGAATTATTTAGAATGGAAGAGGAGGGAAAAATGTGTAACTACTATACTTAGTATAGTTTTGGCTTACAAAACACAAAGAAACAACTTTTAGCATATTTAAAGATTAAAAGATAATCGCCTGGAGAGAAAATTAATTAATTAATTTGGATGACTGAGTTGGGATAAGGCCTCAGAACTCGTAGCTTTAATTCACTAAGGTTAAGATATATGTGGTCATGCTTATTTTCCTGTCATTATTGCTAATACTCAAGTGTTAGTATTTCTTAAGAATCCACTAAAAATACTAAATCCCCTGCCCCCCAAAGTACCTCACCTGTGGCTTTATGGTGTCAAGTCACTGAGGCTTGACCTGTATGCTTCTTTCAGATTTGTAAAGTCAAAAAAAGTCCACAGCTAAAAGATTAAGCATACTGGGGTTATAATATTATTTTTCCCATAAACTTCTATCTTGAAAAGTGTGTAAATAAGACTAACACTTTACTTCATATGAAGAAGGGGAAACCAGAGAAGGCAGAGCTCTGTGCAAATGGCTTTCATAGACGACCTGTAGTAGCAGTATTCAAGAATTCATCCTCTCACAATCGGGATGTTCTCAGTTCAAGTTTCCTGACCTCCCACTTTCTTTGTAGTTGTTCTGAACACTTGCATACACCAGATACACGCCAAAAGTAGAAGGAAAAAAGAGTTAAAGAAAAAAAAGCAGCATTAAATTTAGGCAATGCTTCAGGAGTTGATCATCTGGCAACATGGCAGACCGGACGGGTTCGTTATAAAACAGGAAGTGCAGCATCACGACATGGAGGGATGGGGCAAGGCTAGGGAAGGAGTCACTAGTGAAGAGCCCATGTTAAGTTGGTTTAAAAAAAGAAAGAAAGCAAGCTTCACACGATCTTCTTAATGCTATTACGTTTGAAACTGCCAGCGCTTCTTTGCTTCTGCACTTGGCTTGCGGATCCGTGGCGAGTTCGTCCACTGTTACAGTGGCCAGTGGTAGGGGAGAGTTCAACGTTCTCCTTGTCGATTCCTGGAGAGAAACACAGCAACCAATTACTCCCTCTCTTCCGGTGTTAATTTCCAGGACTGAATCTCATTAAAGTCATGTGTTGCTTAACAACGGGAATACATTTTGAAAAATGATGGTCATTAGGTGATTTTGTCATTGTGTGAACATCAAAGAGTATACTTACACAAACCTAGACGGTATAGCTTATTGCATACTTAGGCTATACGGTATAGCCTATTGTTCCTAGGCTACAAAGCTGTCCAGCATGTTACTGTATTGAGTACTGTAGGCAATTGTAACATAGTGGTATTTGTGTATCTAAACACAGAAAGGGTACAGTAAAAATATAGTATTATAATCTTATGGGACCACTGTCTATATGTGGTCTGTCATTGAAACGTTGTTATGCTGCGCATGACTGTATTTGTATATGAGATACAACCTGGCGAATTGTTTTTGCAAGCTTCCTTTTAATAGTCAACTGTTAGAATGTTTACAAAGGCCCTGTCACACAGAAAGCCCCACATGTTGTTAGGGAAAATTTGCTGTCACAGCAGAAAATAGCATAAAGAAAAAAGAGAAGTTGCAAGGGAAAGCTAGAGGCAGGCAGGCTTGAACTGAATGAAAAGCTAGCAGCCACCAGGGAAGATCAGAGCTCTTTCCTCCAAATCATATCAGAAACTTCCAGCAGAGGTCAGCTTCTAGTCACATATCCTTACTCATGTTCATAAACAGAATATTCTCTCCAGCAGCAGAAGATACTGATCTTTCCAGCAAATTTGTCATTTCAAAGAAAAGGCAGATGCTTTTTATTTTTTTAATCACAGTGTCTGTCCCAAAGGAACTCACGTATTTACTGAGAATATATCACAAAGGTCATATTACAGAATCCTTGTTTCTTTTCAACTATGGCAAGTCATTTCACATTCTGCAAGCTTAAACAGATGCCACTTTTTTTCTCATAGAGCAGATTAAACCTCCAAAATCTAGGTCTTACAATGAATTTTATAAATATTCTAAGTAGTAACTTCAGAAAAGTAACCAGCAACAAAAAACAAGATATTTTTTACCCACCAGATTAGTAAAGATTACAAATCAGATAACAGAATAGTGGTTACCCTTGGGGAAGTGTTGACTGAGGGTGGCTTCTTGGGGTGCTGGTAATGTTCTGTTTCTTGATCCGGATGCAGGATTTTCAAGTGTGTTTACTTCTTAAAAGTTCATTAAACTATAAAATCACGATGTGGGTACTTTTCTATTTGTTACATGTCAATAAAATCTATCCCCCAAATTAAGATTGATTATATCCACTTCTAGCATAACTACTGGTGGGAGAGCAAATAGCTGAAGAACATTTTAGTAGTTTGTATCAAAATGTAAATTACTAATTGATACTTACTGATACAGAAACATGACCATAACTTTTAGAGTAGGAAAAAAATACTCATATACAGAGAGAAAAAAAAAAGGCTGAGAGAACATTTGCCAAAATAGTTTATCTCTGGATGGCATGATTTCAGTAGTTTTTATTTTATTCTTATCCGTACTATTTGCATTTTCAAATAATCATTAAATCTGAGAATGGAAAAATTTCCCTTTTTGGACAGAAAGTATACTTCAAGTCAAGAAGTAATCATTATGTTACAGAAAATGTACACATGTACATACATCCATCCAGCTATGTGTTGGTTCATGAACAGAAAATGAATTTGGCATCACCTCTCTCTAGGAGCCACACATCCTTCATTTGGACCCACCCCTGAATCCAAGGCAGAGTGCCAGGCATCGACGAGCACACAGCATGACTGACACAGGCTCAGCAGAGATTTGTTGTATTGAACTTATCAAAGGAACATGGGCATTTGTCAGTGATTGTTCACGAACATGTGCAATGGGCTAGGCATATGAGTGCAGAGTTAAAAACATCAGCAACATCTCTCCAGGAACCAAGCAGAGCTGAAAGAGCACCACGAATCTGTTCTACCCTAATCTAATCATATGCATAGAAAGATGAATAGAAGAAAATACATAATGTTCACAGAACTTTTTCTCTGTGTAACAGAATTCTGGACAATTTTTATTCTCTTCTGTGTATTCATTTGCATCTTCTCCAGAGCTATTTAAAAAAAGAAGTAACAAAATTGAAAGAAGGCTGCTCATAGTCTCTTGAATGCGCCTTGAACTTCTATGTGGTGTATGTTTACACAGGCTCTTTGAATTGTCTTGCCTATCTCTACAACCCATATTGTTTCTCATCTCTATTTCCTTCATAATACATTCTTCTGTCTCCTGCTAGAATTTTCTTCCTTCTTGCTTTTATATTTATTAACTTTTGCCTCTACTATCACAACTTGTATATGTATCTTATTTCCTCTACTAGAGTATAGAAGGGTTAAAATCATCTATTATTCATTTTCACTTTTCTATAAAGTCTAGTTGATTATTTTTTCTATAAATTGAAACATTATTTTCAATAAATATTGGTTGAATTGAATGCTGCCTTTTTTTTTTTTTTTTTTTTTTTTTTAAGAGACAAAGTCTTGCTCTGTTGCCCTGGCTAGAAGGCAGTAGCATCATCGTAGCTCACAGCAAGCTCAAACTCCTGGGCTCAGGGGATCCTCCTGCCTCAGCCTCCTGTGCAGCCGGGACTACAGGTACACACCACCATGCCTGGCTAATTTTTCTATTTTTTGTAGAGACCGGGTCTCACTCTTGCTCAGGCTGATCTCGAACTCTGAATGCTTCTATTTTAAAACGTAATAGCTGGATCCTTATAATTCAGAGCCCAAATGCATGCAACCCCTGATCTCCAGGGGGTAATATCATGTTTTTAGCAGAAAAGATAAAAATGTTTTCCCTCTCTGGTGTCCTCTGAAATTACTATGAACTTGTCAGTGTATTTGTTCTTCCATTTCCCTAAGTTTGCAGGTGGCCTGTAAGTTTCATCCAGTAGTTCTTTATCTTGGGGTTATTTCTTTAATAAGAAATAAGATTCAGACCAGGTGCGGTGGCTCACGCCTGTAATCCTAGCACTCTGGGAGGCCGAGGCGGGAGGATCGCTTGAGCTGAGGCGTTCGAGTTCGAGAAGTAAGATTCAAGCAAAACTAGAACCTTAGTCAGACAAAGGTTTGAAAAAACTTGGAGCTGGCCATCAGGAAGGGCACCTAGCATGGACGACCACTAGGAAGGCTCTGTGACTCTCTGCTAGCAATCTCCCACCCTAGGGCTCCTTCTTGTGTCTACCTTTGGTACAGCCTTGCAACTATTAGACTGGCTCACTCTGAGGGGAAAATAGCCATTACATTGTAAGGTGGCAATGCTTCTGCTTGGGCACAAAGGCCTGCTCAGTGGTAGTCTTATGAAGTAAAGTTACATAAATTGTAGTCATGTAGATTAAGTCAAAGAAGTGCTAAGAACATTCCACTTTCTGTTTTGTTAAGTAAATAACTCTCAAACCTCAAAATAAAAACTTGAAAGCCTTATTTGTATCTTGCTAAATGTTAAGGGTAAAAAGCCACAAGGTTGTTCATGTATTATGACCTCAACTATGTAAAAAAAAGACACTGGAGGGAGATTCATCAAAATATCTATCTTAGAGTGGTAGGATTACGGGTGATTTTTTCTTCTATTTTTCTGAATTTTCCAATTTTCTTCCTAATGAGCACGTTAATTAAAAATGTTAGAGTCTGACTGACTTGTCAGCCCTGTCACTCATAACCAAAAGCTTCAACGCTATGTAAAAGGTTGATGTTCTACTTCTAATTTCAAATTAAATTTTCATCTCAATTCTTGTTTTTGAATGTGTGTTTTCTTCCTACTTAGTGACCCAACTCTGTAAGTCACCTATAAGTAAATGTATGTGATTTCTAATTTCAACTTCACAGTAAAGATGTTTTTACTGTAAGGATCAAAGGAGAAACTGACATAAAAATCTTGGAGGGCCATTAAAAAAATAATTAAAAATGCATATATTTACACCGAAATATAGCATCTTGAAAGAGCCAAGTTAGTATGAAACCAAATGATCAGTCCAGGTGCCCTGGTTCACGTCTGTAATCCTAGCACTCCGGGAAGCTGAGGTGGGAGGATTGCTTGAAGTCAGGAGTTTGAGACCAGTCTGAGCAAGAGTAAGACTCTGCCTCTACTGAAAAACAGAAAAAATGTTAGCTGGGCAACTAAAAATAGAAAAAATTAGCCGGGCATGGTGGCACATGCCTGTAGTCCCAGCTACTGGGAGGCTGAGGCAGGAAGATCGCTTGAGCCTAGGAGTTTAAGGTTGCTGTGAGTTAGGCTGATGCCACGGCACTCTAGCCCGGGCAACAGAGTGAGACTGTCTCAAAAAAAAAAAAAAAAGAAGAAGAAACCAAATGATCATAGCATCTAGTTATGGCATTTCAGTTTCTAAGCATAATTCTCACTTCTGGGAATTTTGGCAGCATTCTTTGTTTTTATCCTCTAAAATTAAATCTAGAAATATCTCTAGGAGCTGGTAAAGGACTTCATCTCAACATTCTACAGGAAAAATTCAGATTATCAGCCAGACTGCTCCAATGGAGACGAAATCCATCCTGCATTGGTACATGCTATATTTTAAGTTAGTGAGAAAGCCTAGTGCTATACTTTTCATCAAAGCCCCTCTGAAGCTTTGCATTCTGGTCTCTCTTTTGTCCCTGAAGCACTGCTGGCTTTCCCTTTCCCTTTTCCTTCTGGCCCTAAGTGGGTACAAAAGCAAAAATCCACCAGGTGACTAACAGAAATGCAGAGGCTACCACTTGAAGGAAATAAAGCTAAAACTTCTGTGGACCTGATTTGCTAGTTTAAATTCCCCCACAGATATGCTGTGGTTAAACATGCAACCAGTTACAAGCAGGCAGGGCAGAAGCTGGAAATTCTCTACAGTAGTGTATGAACAGCGTTATGCTTCAGTGAGTTGTGGTGGCTCCATAAAAACAAAATCCTAAATAGAGGTGTGACTGGCCAAAATGTCATGAACTGAGTAAGTGGGGAAAAGAATGATTAGATTACATTGTTGTTATTTAAGTTTATGTCCATCTCCCCTGCTAGACAGAACATGAGTTCCTTGAAGGCAGGTATCAGAGTTTATTTTGCTAACTAGTGATACAGATTCAGCTTGACAAATAGTATTTTTAATCACGTATGTTTTAAACACTTTCAGTTTCCAAACTGGAAGTTTCCCAAACTAGAATCTAACACTTTCATGAAATAATAAAATAAATAAATCCCTTTTAGCTCTCGGGAACCTGAGGGAAAAGGGGTTAGGTAATTCATGAGAAGTTGTACTACAAAAATGTTAGACTGCTAATAACCCAAATTTCCCACCACCTGCATAGGAACACTAGTAGGTTACCTGACTCTGCAATGCTTAGTTTATTACACATGCAACATGGCAAAGATCAGAAAACTCTTATACATATATGAGAAGGGAAATATGTGTAAGTATGTCAGAAGACCCAGGTTTGAGTCTTGGTTAGATTAGAACTCTTATTTGGTTCTAGTTCCCAATCCGGCAATTAAGGATAACAGCAGACTTGCCTATTTCAAAGGACTGTTAGAAGACTCAGATAACATAATCTATGTGAAGAATTTTTACACATAGATAAAATAATTACTACATAAATTAAGATGCTCCTAATATTTGAAATAAAAAAGACCAGGTGATATACTGAAAAGTTCTAGAACAAACCCACAGGAATTGCATTTTATGATAGAATTTGTCAAATTACTGAAGCTAATATAAATAAGCACAAAATATAATAAAATGTCTTAGAAGAAAACGTAACTATAGCTTGTTCTTAAGTAAATATATTCACAGAGATGTATTTAGAAATATTTTTATTTTGAGCTTGATATACAGAATTGTAAGAATTTAAAAAAATTTAGTGGATTTTTATCAATTGCTAATGCTTCTTTCTCTGCTTAGGTCTAATCTTTCTGTATAATCATAGATGAATAAAAGAAAAAAGGTATCTTTTATAAATTAGACATAAGTGTATCATATTTTTTCTTCTTAGTCCTTAGAGCTAACTAATGACCATATTTCCATTTTTTAAACATAGGTGATAAGAGTAGACAGCCAGCTTTAATTTCTAAAGAAGAGGCTGATTTTATATTTGGAGAAAACAAATATTTTCTAAGCTAACAAAAAAAATAAAATAAAATCTTCCTTTTCAAACCATATCCTGGTTTTTCTGTATTAACTTTCCCTCGAGTTTCTTTTTAGCCTGCCCATTAGTACAAGGCGGGGATGGCATCTTCAGCATTCAGGATGCTATCAGCAGCTCCTCAACCAAGATGGGACACACACCGGCCCTGCAGTTCCAGTAAGCATCCAGACCCTATAAAGTGGTGGCTTCACAAGTTCCTCAGGTGCCTAAGCCAGACTAAGCTCACAGGCACTGGTGAGTGAAGTCTCATGTCTCATGCCATGTGTCCAGGACAAGTGCAGGGTAAGCAGTATTTCGTGCAAAGATGACGAAAGTAAAGAGTACCTTGATGAGGAAACAGCTGCATGAAAACTGCTGATTTAGAGCAAGGTAGAGAAGCTTCACAGACACAGAATGGAAGAAAAAACAAAAGTGAGTGATGTTGGTAAGATTTAAAAAAAAGGGTGAAGTATGATTAGATAATGGATAATTTTATGATGTTCCTTAGTTTTCAAAAGGAATTTGGTTTTAATTACTGAACTCTGAATATTAATTTCCTAAATATTATAATCTGTAAACAAATGGTGGAATTTACAATTCTGTAGACACTTATTTATCATTTGTATTAGAATTAAGAATTTTAGTTTAAATTAAGAATTAAAGTAAAAAATGACATAAAAAATTAGCAGGAATTACACTAAACATTGCTCAATTTAAAATTGTATTTCTCCCTTAAACACAGGGTAATAACAAAGAAAGAGAAGGAAAACAAATCAAGATAAAACTAAATAAAGGTCTGGTGATTCCATAAGCAGTTCTCTGAAACATTAAAAATCGTTTCAGAGATCTTAAGTGGTCTTAAAAAACAGAGACCTTTAAGTTTCTTCTAAGAGTAAGAGATTTCTTTTTTTCTTTCTTTCTTTTCTTTTTTTTTTTTTTAAGAGACGAGGTCTCAGCTGGGTGGGCAAGCAGTGGCTCATACTTATAATCCTATCACTCTGGGAGGCCGAGGCAGGCAGGAGTTCCAGATCAGCCTGAGCAAGAGTGAGACCCCCTCTCTACTAAAAATAGAAAAAATTAGCAGGATGTGATGGCACATGTCTGTAATCCCAGCCACTTGGGAGGCTGAGGCAGGAGGATCACTTGAGCACCAGAGTTTGAGGTTGCTGTGAGCTAGGCTAACGTCAGGCCCTAGCCTGGGCAACAGAGTGATACTGTCTCAAAACAAAAACAAAAACAAAAACACTAAGTATGTCTTTGTTCTAAAAAAACTCGTGCTCCAATACAAATAGTAAAATGAGCTGATCAAAGAAAAAAGTAAAGACTTTTTCCTAGTAAAAAGACATTTAAAATAGATCACAGGCTTACCTGTTTTTGTTTAAAAACAAAAACAAAAACACATACCTCTCACATTTGAGGTCAAAATATGTTATAAAACTTTTGCCATAATTATTACCTGATTCTTCCATACAAATGTCCCTTTGAACTATCAGAATACTCTATAGTACAAGGTAGATAAAGTATCACAAAAGAGGTCAAAATAGTTATCTGTGGACACTTTACTGCCTGTACCATTCTGAAATCTAATGGAGGCAGGCCCTATTGCTTCTCTGCTTCCCTGGGTCTAACAGAGTCCCTTGCATATACTAAACGACGCATATCTATAATATAAATATCTAAATTTTTGTTATTTTTTATAGAGCACTTATAGTATTAATCTTGTACTTAAAATCAAAAACTTGTGTACACTTAGAATTTGTTAAACAACATGGATCAGAAGGAAATAATGACGTTAGCTTAAAACCCAATACTGAGACTCATGGGCAGAAATCGTCAAGTCCCTGGTGACCAGCACTGCTTCTCACCTTTAAATGCTCCAGAGTGCCTAATATACAACTACAAAATAGATATTCAAATGTTTACTGAATTAAATTACAATGTGGAAAATATTAGGAAATCCTGATAGAATATAAATTAAATTTTAATATTCTGGAAATGGATCAATTTCATTTCTTTTTAATAAGTCCATATAACTCCATCTGAATTTTTATTTCTAATGTATTTGCTCTTTAATATCTAAAGAGGATGCAGAGAGACTGCACTTGAAATGTTTATTTGAAATGAAATGGTTATAAAGCATTCACAATATGATTTTTTTTTTTTCATCTGGGAACTTGTTAGAAACAATATGACTTTTAAAAAGACTTTTTTGCTCATCAGCTGAGAAAACCACTCATGGCTTTGGCTTAAGCAAAAGAAAGTCCCATCAACTGCTTTTTTAAGGTAGATAGATTTTATTTTGTAGTTTAAATCACGGTTCTTCAATTCATGTCTAGTTCAGCTACAGTGAACCTAAGAAGGATCACAATATCAAATCTGAAATATTCTTATATTTCAATGTTATGGATTCTCTTTAGGATGCTCTTATTTGGGAAAATCTGAAGAACCAAAGTTTTATGTCCATTTGGCTAAAGGGTAACAGTTAATGTGATTTTATATGTATTAAATTCTGGGTACAGTCCATTGGCTTCACTGATGCCAAGTTTAATTTCTACTAGGGAGGGATTCAGAAGATAATCAT
>NW_012148408.1:2062146-2068138 GCF_000956105.1 Propithecus coquereli | reverse complement strand
AGGCGTGAGAGCCACCGCGCCCGGCCCCATTTATATATTTTTAAATGTGGACTTATAGCTGGTGACTGATGAAGTACCACCAGAATTTTTTACTTAAGTAATGGCTAATTGCTATGGCAGGTGGAAGTTCATGAATCTCTTCTTTTGTTGATTTGTTAGCAGAGAATGTCGGAGATCAAAAGAAAATATAGCTTAGTAAACTGATCATGCTAAGTACCAAAGACGTAGAAAGCAGAGTAGTATTATATTAACATGGAAAATTTGCAGCAAAGGGTCGACTGTGTATAAATCAGCAGCTTTTGCTTTTCGAAATAGGGCAACCTCAGAGTCTTCATTTCCTTAAATCTCAGTAGACTGGGGGCAAGCTGATGTTGGGCAAGTCACACTTATGCTCCATTTCAAGGCTTCTTTATTGTGTTTTATTTTTAATTTTTTAAGAGATGGGGTCTTGCTCTGTCACTCAGGCTGGAGTGCAATAGCACTGCCATAGGTCATTGTAATCTTGATCCCCCCACCTCAGCCTCCTGAGTAGCTGGGACTACAGGCATGCACCACCATGCCCGGCAATTTTTTTTTTCTTCTTTTTTTTTAAGATACAGGGTCTCACTATGTTGTCCAGGCTTATAATGAGCTCCTGTCCTCAAGTGATCCTTCCACCTCAGCCTCAGTAGCTGGGATTACAGGAGTAAGCCATCTTGCCAGCAGAGCTTCTTAAAATACTACAACTTGGGACTTGGGTACTGGGAGTGGAGGTAAACAAATATTTTGATTTCTATACAGCTAAATAGCAAAGTTGAAATGTTGGATCGAGTTAGGAATTTGGATAAGACTCATTACTTCTTTTAGTCCTTTGATATCAGCAAGCTCTACTCCACAAAGAAATCAGGAGATAAGATTATAAGATTACATAAACCTAAAGATATGAAGCAACAGACCTAATCCAAAGTATCAACTATTACCACAAAGAAGTATTCCGTAAGAGCAAACGATAAAAACATAGTAATGGTACCTAGATAAATAGGATCCTTTTGTGGACACGAGCCCACAATTTAGACATATAAATGACTTTCATGGGAGAGTAAAGTTACTTTTGAAAAGATAAACCCTTTCTCCAAAAACATGCAGTAAAACAATCTGGCAAACCAAAGGACCTACAATTTAGAGATAGGAAAAGTGGAACTGGTGGGCAAAGATGGTGGAAATCCCCCTAACAATTAGTCTGGGTTAAAAAAAGCCAATAAAAACAACTTGGGCCGGGCGTAGTGGCTCACACCTGTAATCCTAGCACTCTGGGAGGCTGAAGTGGGAGGATGGCTTCAGGCTAGGAGTTGGAGACCAGCCTGGGCAATAACCCATCTGTACAAAAAAACAGAAAAATCAGCCAGGTGTGGTGGTGTACTCCTGTAGTCCCAGCTATTCGGGAGGCTGAGGCAGGAAGATTGCTTGAGCCCAGGAGTCTGAGGCTGCAGTGAACTATGACGATACCACTGCACTCTAGCCCAGGTGACAGACCAAGATTCTGTCTCCAAGAAAAACAAAAGAAAGAAAAAAAAGAAAAAAAAAAAAAACCCCAAACGAAGACCAACATAGACAGAGTCTACTAATTTTCTAATTGTGATCAACCATTATAAACAACAACCCAGTAAATAGCTCTACAGAAGAAAAGAACTGGTGAATTTCAGGTAAGGCAGACAAAAGAAATAGGAGAAACAAACATACAAAGAATAAATAAATAAATGAAGAAAGGAAGCCAAAGTAGACAGACAGACAGGCATGGAAGGCAATGAACGTCGTAGAAAGAGCACAGGCCTTCGTTCTAGATAAGAACTGTGTAATAATTAACTTAGCTCTTCTAAAACTCAGTTTCCCCATTGCACACAACATTGTGAGCCTAGACTTAAATTATCTGTATGGACTCCCAGCTCCAAAATGCTAAGAGTTTATTATGGGGGACGCAGGAAGGAAAGAATTCAGTGGCTGCAGTATCTGGAAGAAAGCAGATTTTAAGTTTTGCCCTGAAATGCTGAAATGCTGATAATGGGGCAGGCCCACAGACAGTGTTTCTTAAACTCTAGCGTGCATAAGGATCACCTGGGATGTTTATTAAAATGCTGATTGGCTGGGCCCCAGTCTTGGAGTTTTTTGTGCAGGTCTGGGGTAAAACTCCAGCATTTGCATTTCTTTTTTTTTTTTTTTTGAGACAGTCTCATTCTTTTGCCTGGGCTAGAGTGCCCTGGCGTCAGCCTAGCTCACAGCAACCTCAAACTCAGGGGCTCAAGCAATCCTGCCTCAGCCTCCTGAGTAGCTGGGACTACAGACATGCACCACCATGCCCGGCTAATTTTTTCTATATATTTTTTAGTAGTCCAATTAATTTCTTTGTATTTTTTTAGTAGAGATGGGGTCTTGCTCTTGATCAGGTTGATTTCGAACTCCTGAGCTCAAACAATCCGTCCGCCTCGGCCTCAGCATTTGCATTTCTAACAAGCTTCCCAGTGATGCTGCTGGTGTAGGACTACACATGGAGAAACGGTGTCCTAGAGAATAAGTGGCAGAGGGCAAATGAATATGGATATTTGGGGAAAAAAGTTGGCTAGGCGGCTCTTATTTCTTGGTAGGAAAAAAGGATTGATTACCTGTAAGGTGACTGATACACAGATTCTGGAATAACTTGTTTTCTCTGCTGACCAAAGATTTGTTGTTGACCAAAGCTTAATAGTTGAATATAGTTATTTTATAAAACAGTTTATAATATGAATTGGGTATCATACTTGCTAAATTCTTCAAAACTTCAACCTTCACAACTATATAAATGGAAATTTTCATGTAAAATTGGGATCATAAGCTGGACATTCTACTTATGGATCTTGAACACCACAGAAGAGTTATATCATTTGATTTTTTAAAAGAAAATCCATGCTAACACTTACAAAAACTATGTGTAGTAACTTTTTCTTAAAGAATGATGTGCTTTATATAAGAACTTTTCAGATAATGGAACTTGAAATGAAAAAACTTTCTCATATTTTAAGCATTTTAGAAGGATATCTTTCTGTATAGAAAACACGTCTTTCATTACCCACTGTCATCTTAATTCAAACAACAGCCCAAGTTCTATCATGAATAACACCTCTGGGACCAGAGTTGTATGAAACCATTCACTTTGACACTGAATGGACCCAGAGTTCTGTAGGTTTGTCATCTCTGCTGTCTTGTTTATCTCAGTCCCACAGAAGCTATTAGCTATTATTATTTCTCACTGTATTCACCTCTAAGTTGCATGTTAAATTGGTATACTTTTCTTACTTGGACTTAACAGTGACTCTACAGAACGGAATAGGCTTATAGGCTTTAAGAAGTTATTTTCTTGAGATGACTTTTTTATAGTTGTTTATTTACTACCAGATTTTCAGGTTGGTTGAGTTGTTGCTGGCAGTAGGGAAGTGGGCGCTATTAGACTTTTGTGTATTTTTTTGATACAGAATGCAGAATCAGAGACATGGAAGCCTTAGGGCAATGTTAGTATAACTAGTAAAGGAATTATAGTTCTGTTCACTTACAGGGTAAGGTGGCTTAGGTCACTCTTCTTTCCAAAACTCTCAAAAACTTATCAACCTTGGAATACCATGTGAACATTCTAAACATTTCACTGTCTTACATACAACTTGTTTGAAAGTAGAAAGCTTTATAGAGTAACAAAATTCAAGTCAGCTACAAGATAAAGAAGAAATGTAATACGGTGAATCTCATGAGGAAAAAGAGCAAAATCTTCTATGAACTGATCACAAGGGAATTCCTAATGTTGGTATCTTAATATTATTGCTCAAAGTTATATAAAGAGATCATATTTACTGACCTGGGGAATGCTGGGAAGTTGCAAGTGAGGTCATGGAATTAGAGAGGTTAAGGTTGGCAGTGATACTAAGCTGGCTCTGCAGTGCAGGAGGGTAAGGAGATGTGGGTGTCAGGAGGGACTCCTCACTGGTTTCTTCATCAATTCCAGGCAAGTACGTGTCAATCAAGGCATCAAGAAACTTAACAATAAGCTCAGCATAGTCTGGGATTTGTGTTTGCTGTAACGGAAAATAGGAAATTATTTTAGCTCCTTTTTTTTTGTAAATTCCCTCTGAAGCCAAAAAAGATTAATTCAATTTTTGTTTTGGACTTAATTTTCTATTTTTCTTCCTTTGTTTATACTACTTGATCACTAAAAAAAAGGGATCTGGAGTAACATTTATAGACTACCACAGGACTTACAACTGGGAGTTCTATTCAGCTTACATTTAAAGCTTCCAGATGAACCTTTAATTTCTGAAAGCCATGTACAAGACAGACTGAATTTAATACTGAGACAATATAATTATCAGGAATGATGTGTAGCCAATTTTCCAAAATGGAGAAAATGAGCAGAACATCGTCATTCCAACTGCCATGAGAATACGTCCACTCACTAGACACTGTGAAGCGCTCAGAGGGTTACTGGCAATCTAACTACAAAAACTTCTGTGTGACATACTTATTTCTGGGACTTTAGTGACAGCCTTTGCCTGTCAATGGATATTCAGTAGCAGTGAAATGAAATAAACTAAATATCCAGTTCTTAAATTGGAACAAGTTTTAGACAATTCATGTTGATCTAGTACCCTTTGTACCTAGAACACTGCACTAGGTACTGTTCAGGGAAGAAACAGAAGTCCTGCCTTCAAGGAACTTTGATCATTTTGGAGAAAGATCATTTACAGAGAAAATAATTAAACACTGTTATGTAGCACTACCAAAACTCATGCCAATCAAAGAACAAGCTGAATAGGAGCAAGTGAGGATATATCTAGAGAGGAATGAATCTAATCCAACAGATTGGAAGTAGAAATGTTTTCATGAGGTAGATTTTAACCATAGGCGATGTTTCTTGCTAGTCACAAGTTAAGTGCATGCATTAAGACTATCAAATACATAAGGGACTAAGGACAGAAAAGTTTTACAGAGGTTTATCATACCCTTCTGAAAAGATGACCATAAATTGAGTTTTTTTTTTTTTTTTTTATAAAAATGAAAATACAAACATATTAAAGGTGCTGTCTCTTGGAAAAAATCCTGTGGTGAAAAACTTTTCATAAAAATAGCATATGCTTCTGAGTCATTGTTCTGGTGCTCAGCATATTGTGTGTTTTAAAGCAGGCATGGAATGTGGATAGAAATTTTTGTTTTGTCAAAAGTTAGAAAAAATATATTTTCTTACCTTTGAAAAGGGTCCTGCAAACCTCCATAAGCCATTAAAACCAAAACCTGCAACAAATCAAATGTCACTCTTATAACAAGTAAGACATCTTTTAATCATAACAAAAATTAAATAAGTTGTATGGTTGATGATACACAAAACCTATGCACATACTGACAACATGTTTGAGAAAGAGTGTCAAAGCAGACTAAAACCTACATAAAATATATTCAGCATAAAACCACATTTTAATTTTAAAAAGTTGTCAACCAGTTATTAATATATTGAATATATAATTGAGAATCAGAAAATGGCCTTTGGAAAGAAAAGTATGAACAATCCTATCCCTTATAAAGAATTCTGTAGTCAGTGCATTCTACAGCAGTGCGCGTGTTAGCAAGTTCAACCATCCTTCTCCCGATACGTTTATTTACTTTGCAGGTAAGATGTTTGGTATTGTGGTGGGGACTCTTCATGGTATACCACACTCTGCACAATTCCATGGATCGGATTTAACAAATTTGGATCTTGGCACAGTGACAACAGGGTGTTGATCTTAGAGTCCAACAAATTGTGCCTAAAGAAATAAAAGTCAACAGAGGAACATTTTAGAGGAAAATTAAAATATATACTGGAAAACATAACATATATTCCCGAGAACAATGTGGCAAAATTGAAGGGAGATGAGTACTTTTTACTTTCTGGTGCATTTCTACATTTTCCAAATTTTTTATAATCAGAGTGTGAGTGAGTGAGTGAGTGAGTGAGTGAGTG
>NW_012148408.1:2048916-2061085 GCF_000956105.1 Propithecus coquereli | reverse complement strand
GAGTCACCACGCCCGGCCTAAACCCACTATCTTAAAGCTAAAATCACTATCACACTGTCTCACTTTTTCCTCTTTGCAGCCAGTGAACATTACTGGGTAATACTTTTCCTAAGTCTTTATAAAGCATTTAACTTAAAGACAGGTACACAGGTTAATTAAAAACATAAGTAGGTACCATGGAAGACCACAAAAAGAATAAAAAAGGAGATACTTACACAACAGGAAAAACCTTGGGAAACACAACACTGGCCTCCGCTAAGTATTCATAAAGAATTCGTTGATCAAACTCATCTGTGGTATATTTTACCAGTGTAGCCTGCCAAGATGCAAAAAAGTAAACAAACATGTTTACTTTGTGGCTGAATTGTTATCTGTTTTGGGAGAAGCAGAAGACTGTCTTCCATTTATGTTTTTAATATTTAAGGGCCTCCTGAGAGTAGATTGGAATAAAAACTTGGAGAAAAAAACCCTCAAAAAGGGGAAATCCTTACTAGAACAGTAAGAAGCAGCGCTTGGATCTTCGGATCAGTAAGTACTTCTTCATCCAAGAGAACATTTGATTCAGAAACTGAAACTTTACGTAAGTGTGGGTGCTGTTGTGATGAGGAAATCCTCTGAGTTTCTGCAGTAAAAAATGGAATTAACATGATCAGCTTTGTTAATCAAACACCTGGATAACCACTTCATCTAACATATTTCAATGTTACTTCTAAAATTCAATAGTTTTTTAGTAGACACTTAAAATATCAACATAAACATCATATAGAATTACTATTTACCTACATAAAAGTTTTGGCTAGCTATTTACAATGCTGTGTATCATATACATGATACTTTTTATACAAGTTTCAGGATAACTGTCAATTTAAGGACTGTAGCATCTTTCAAAAGAGAGCAAATGTTTCTATATTTCATCCTGATGATTCTAAGAAATGGTTGGGAAGTAAATATGTCTTTAATGTACTCTCCCACCTTACTTTCTATGATCTAGATCAATTATTAACTTTGTTTCTCACCCATTTCATAATCAGTTTCTGCTACTCTCCTCATTTTGGGGGGTGTTGTGATCCCTGATTCCATTTCTTGCCTTTTAGGAGCCTTTGTGTCTGATATCAAGTGATCAAAACTTTTCCTTGTTCCTATAAACGAAAGTTACAGAATATGGAAGTTCATTAACCACAGTGTCTATGAATAAGAATATACTAAAAAGAAAATGTTTGGACATAAAGTGTTTAAGCTTTCACTTAAGGACCCAAAGAAAGCTCGAACACATCCCTGGAGCAGCATTTCTCTCCTTTATTCTCCATCTTCTCAAAGGGTTTTGTTTCCACAGCTTTCTGTTTCAGGATAGGATGTACCTTACCAGTCCAAATTAAGTTGAGATTAGGTTCACTACATTGAAGGTAAACCAAACTCTACCAACAAATACAATTATGGATAATAAATACAAAGGTATGTACTGTTCAATAGCAAAGATCAACTATGTCTGAATAGCCTTTTCAATTTAAGAAATTCTGCTGGTGCTAAGAATTAGCCATTAACATATGAGGAATTTCCAAACTTATGCAAAAACCAGTTTGATTGTATTAATATTAGGTTATTAAGTATGGAATTATTAAGTATGTCTGATTTCCTTAAGTACTAAATTTGACAGTTGATATCTCTGACACTTCATTTTGAGACTTATTTTATTTTTATTGTGAAGGTACATTCTCAGTCTTTCAAATGCACGTTCTGGCTTGTGATTATCTTTCAAATTTTTTTTAGAGCAATTTTTGTGAAACCATGGATAAGTCAAAAATTTGCGTTATTTTTGAATATGAGTTCCATCATGGAACAAATGCAGCATAGACAGTTTGAAATATCAACAAAGTGTTTGGGAAGAATGTGGCTAATGAACACACAGTACGTTGATGGTTTGAGAAGTTCTGTTCTGGTGATTTTAATCTTGAAAATGAGCCATGTGGGCGACCTGAGACCAAGGTGGATAATGATGAGCTGAAAGCTGTAGTGGAAGTGAATCCATCTCAACCTATGCATGAATTAGCAGCAAGGTTTTACGTTACTATTCCAACAATATTAGGCCATCTGAAACAAATCAGCAAGGTAAAGAAGCTGGATAAGATGGGTTCCACATGAATTAAACGAGCATCAGAAGAGAAATTGTCTTGAAGCTTGCCCTTCTTTGTTGTCACGACACAAAGGTGAACCATTTCTACATTGTATTGTTATATGTGATGAAAAATGGATGCTTTTTGACAATCACAAGCATCTGGCACAAGGTTGAGTAAAGATGAAGTGCCAAAACACAGTCCAAAACTGACCATTTATCAAAAAAAGCTAATGGTGTCTGGTGGTCCAGCTCTGACATTATCCACTACAGTTTCATGAAACCTGGTCAATCGATTACGGCAGATGTCTACTGCAACCAATTGGACGAAATGATGAGGCTGCTTGTGATTAAGCTGCCGAGACTGGTCAACAGAGACAGGCCAATCCTATTGCAAGAAAACACTCAACCACATGTTGCACAAACAATGCTGCTCAAACTATAGAAGCTGAACTTGGAAACTCTTTGTCATCCACCATATTCACCAGACCTTGCATCAACTGACTTCAACTTCTTCCAGGATATGGACCACTTCTTGCAAGGAAAAACATTTAATTCTCGACAAGCTGTGGAAAACACCTTTTGTGATTTCACTGCCAGTCATTCTCCAGGCCTCTTCGCTGCTGGCATAAGCAAGCTACAGTTAAGATGGCAAAACTGTGTCGATAGTTTAGGTGCATACTTTGATTAATTGTACTGTTTCTTGTTTGACATATAATAAACTACACTTTTGATTTGAAGTTGGACATTTCATATTTAATGACCTAATAATTTTTCAAGTTTTGAAAAACAGATGTGCATGCCTGCAAGTACTAAAGAACAGATACACTGGGAGATGCTTCAAAAATAACAAGTAGCATTATCTCCCACTTGGTTTTGCATTTCCCTAATCATGTATTACACTAATATTAACTGCCTTTCTACTATTCAAAGTAAAAGTACTGAAAGCAGATTATTTGGAACGCATATATTTCTGTTCTTTATATTCAAAGAACTTCCTTAATCTTTCTGGTGCAGCTCTAAGAAAAAAAATCTGGAATATTTTTGACAGTGTTATTTTTTTAAAGTCAGAATTGAAGCCAATTTGATAAAATCTGACAATCGAACACTTGAGAAATACAATGTTCTATTAACCTCAAGTACTAATAAACACTAATAAATATTCATAATAGTCATAAATATCAAGGCCAAGTAATTACAGCCCAAAAGGATTCTAGTCCAGCTTCCTCATTTCACACACATGCAAACTGAGGAAGCCATATTAGGCGATGAGCCTAATGTTGCATGGTTAGAGATCCAGTTAATGATCAGTTTGAAAACTCAAGTTTTCTAGAACCAATCAGTGCTTTCCCTACTGTATGAGATTAGGATGCTACTCTCTACCTTTAGTTTTCCTACCTTTCTCACTTCTTTTTTTACTTTACTTTCTGCATTCTTCCTGGGAGATCTCATTCTGCTCCCATAGCTTCAACTATCTATGAGTTAATCAACTCTAAATGCTTACTCATTTACTTCTCTCTTCCTGAATTCCACATACATCTTTTCTCTCCACATACATCTATATTCCTAGATGTCCTGAAAATACCTCATATATAATATGAACCAACCTAAATTTATCATGTAACGTAAACATACTAGTCCTGATCTCTATGAATGGAATCACTATCCAGCCAGGTTTTTTTTTTTTATTTTTTTTTTATTTCAGCATATTATGGGGGTACAGATGTTTAGGTTACGTATGTTGCCCTTGCCCCCCCCCCAAGTCCGAGTTTCAAATATGTGCATCCTTCGGGTGGTGCGCATTGCACTCTTTGTGTATGCATATACTCGTCCCCTCCTCCCTCCTCCCCCCTGCTCAACATCCAATAGAGGTTATTCTTATATGTGCACTTATGTGTTGATCAGTTAATACCAATTTGATGGTGAGCACATGTGGTGCTTGTCTGTCCATTCTTGGGATACCTCACTTAGTAGAATGTGTTCCAGCTCTATCCAGGAGTATATAAGAAGTGCTATATCACCATTGTTTCTTAAAGCTGAATAGTACTCCATGGTATACATACATCACATTTTATTAATCCACTCATGTACTGATGGACACTTGGGTTGTTTCCACATCTTTCTAATTGTGAATTGTGCTGCTATAAAGATTCAGGTGCAGGTGTCTTTCTTATACAGTATCATTTGCTCTTTTGGGTAGATGCCCAGTAATGGGATTGCTGGATTGAATGGTACTTCTACTTGTATCTCTTTAAGGTATCTCCATATTGCTTTCCACAGAGGTTGCACTAGTTTGCAATCCCATCAACAGTGCATGAGTGTTCCCATCTCTCCGCATCCATGCCAACATTTATTGTTTTGGGACTTTTTGATAAAGGCCAGTCTCACTGGAGATAAGTGATAACTCATTGTGATTTTAATTTGCATTTCCCTAATGATTAGAGATGTTGAGCATTTTTTCATGTTTTTTGGCCATTATTCTGTCTTCTTTTGAAAAGTTTCTGTTCATGTCCTTTCCCCACTTTTGGATAGGGTCGTTTGATTTTTTCTTGTTGATTTTCCTGAGTTCTAAGTAGATTCTGGTTATCGGCCCTTTATTGGATTTGTAGCATGCAAAAATTTTCTCCCATTCTGTAGGTTGTCTGTTTGCTCTTGTGACAGTTTCTTTGGCTGTGCAGAAGCTTTTTAATTTGATCAGGTCCCATTTATTTATTTTGGTTGTTCCAGCCAGGTTTTGAAACTAGAAACTTCTGACATCCTTCACAGTGTTCTCCCTCCCCACCTGCCCCAATCAATCAGCCAGGCAGTAAGTCTTGTCAGAAATCCATCTATCTTCCCAAACCTGATTCTCTCTCTCTCTTTTTCTGGAGACAGAGTATTGCTCTGTTGCCCAGGCTAGAGTGCAGTGGCATCATCATAGCTCACTGCAACCTCAAACTCCTGGGCTCGAGTGATTCTCCTGTCTCAGCCTCCTAAGTAGCTGGTATTACAGGTGTACACCACCACGCTTGGCTAATTTTTAAAATTTTCTGTAGAGACAGGGTCTTGATATTGCCCAGGCTGATCTCAAACTCCTGGCCTCAAGCAATCCTCCAACCTCAGCCTCCCAAAGTACTAGGATTATAGGTGTGAGCTCTTTTTTTTAAAAAAGAGATGGGGTTTCACTATGTTGCTCAGGCTGGTCTCAAATTCCTAGGCTCAAGCCATCATCCTGTCTCAGCCTCCTGAGTAGCTGGGACTACAGGTGTATACCAGTGCACCTGGCTCCAAACTTGATTCTTCTCCATTCTCCCATTGCTCCTGCCTTAGTGTAGGTCTAAGTTTGATTGGATTGCTGTATTAATTCTCTTAAATGGTCCCTTTGCTAAAAATCTCTTCCTATTTATCCACATGGCTGCCAGAAAACCTTTCTAAAAAATAAAATTTGGTCATGATCCTCTCCTACTTAAGGATCTTAGCTAAATACACAAGGCTAAATCTCTTAACACAGCATACAAAGTCTTTCACAATCAAGTTCCAATCCTCCAGCCTCATTTCCTATCCCATTCCCCATGATGCTATGATCTATTGCCAGTGGCTTTCCTGACTTTTCTTTATTCATGCTATTCCCTCCTCTCTTGAATACATGCCCTTCCTTAATCTGTGTCTACATTGTAAGCATGTATTAAATCTTTTAAGACACAGCTCAAATGTTACTTCCTCTGTAGTTTTTCCTAATTTCCCCAGATCTTTAGTTTCTTCTATCAAGACATATCACTTTAATGGCACCTGGGAGATACTGTTGTGATTGGCTGACTGTAAGTCTTAGCCACCAAACTATAAACTCTTCCAGCGCAGAGACTGTATCTTTTTCACCTAGCACATGGGTTGAATCAATTCAGTACTACATTTTTTTCTGAAGTTAGTTTTTCATTTACAACTTCTTTGGCATCAAAATCCAGAATTATAATACAAAACACAAAGTAACCAGGAAACTCCTAGAAGATTACTGATGGCAAAGCATTAACAGAAGGGAGCACAAACAAAAGTTAACAGACCTATGCAACTGGTAACAGTGATTAACATCTGTGGTTTCTATTTCTTTCACGGTTTACTGGCATGTTATTTATGTCACACTTTGTGGTATGTTCACTAATTTCCTTATGAACACAAACATTTCCCCAATACCTTAAGATACTTAAATACGCTTGTGTGGATAACTGAAATCCACTAAACCATTCACAATGTTGGTCACTGAATTATGGATCCAGTAACAATTCCAGTAACAATTAAAACTTTAGCTAATGGAATACAAGAGCACCTTTACATTTCCTCTGTGGTGCAGGGTAGGATCAGTGGGCTCTTTCATTCATTTACTTTCAGTTACTGACATGAGAAAGGGTCTCACAGCATTTTAGGCATACTTCTCACAGACAAATGTTGATGTAATTGAGCAATCAACTTTCAAGAATTGTATCTTCTTGAAAAATATATTACCTTACCTTTTTGTGTTTTCAAAAAAAACATGGCAAATAGTATTATTACAACTTCATACCATATTGATGTATTCTGCTCTCAAATGATAATTTTGCGAAATATTACTATTTTGTTAAAGGTCCTGAGTGCAGCAAGACTCTCCTTTCTCGCAGGTTTTTATCTAATGTCTTTGTTACCACCATTCCCTGCTGTCCAGCCAAGGCAAAACAAAATAAGGAAAGCCATAATATTTTTAATCTAAGAATCAGAAAAAACTGTTTCAAGGTTCTATTCTCATTTCTCTCTCTCAATGGATATGGCTTAACTGCTATCTCAAACTCTCTTTTAATTTGCATCAAAAACTTTGCTGCATCGAAACAGAAAATTTTTATAATCTTGAACGGTTTCAAATAATGTTCAAAGAGTGAAAGTATCTGACCATTTTACACAATAATTTAAAAAATTCTACATAATTTAGATAAACTAACCAAGCAGCTTCTTAGTGTTGGCCTGAGAAGGCTGCCCCATATCCAAGCTCATGGATTTCCTGGCTCGGGGACTGGTCTGACCCACAGTTGGATAGGTGGCTGCAAGGTACCCTTCAGAACCTTTGGGAGAAGACCATGGCTGATTCTCCTTTAGTGTCCTGGGAGATTAAAGCAATTGAGAAGAATTAATTAACATGATGACAAATACAACCACTCTATGTCCCTTCTAAGTGACTGTCCTATTTCCCAATGACAGCAATCAATTAATTTAAAACTGCACTTTAAAGGCTTTAAGGAACAAAGTCAATGTATCTCCAGAAGTATCAACTTTCTTGCCATACTATCTTATACATAAAAATTAATTTAAAAAATTGACAAATAAAAATTATATATATTTATGGTGTTCAACATATTTTAAAATATGTATACATTCTGGAATTGCTAAATCAAGCTAATTAACATATGCACTACCTCACATACTTAACATTTGTGGTGAGAACACTTAAAAGCTACTCTCTCAGCAATTTTCAAGTATATAATACATTGTCATCAACTATAGTCATCATGTTGTTTTATAGATCTCGAACTTACTGCACTGGTTTTTTTTTTTTTTTTTTTAGAGAGTTTTGCTCACATAGAGTATAGAGGCATCAGCCTAGCTCACAGCAACCTCAAACTCCTGGGCTCAAACAATCCTCCCACCTCAGCTTCCGGAGTAGCTGGGACTACAGGTGTGCATCCACACGCCTGGCTAATTTTTTCTATTTTTGGGAGAGATGGGATCTCACTCTTGCTCAGGCTGGTGCACTGATTTTTTAATCAGGGAAAATCAAGTCTAAATAGGCAACTGAATTTTTGGTTTAAAAATCAAGAAAATCAAACCTAAATTTATACTTTGACAAGGGAGCACAGGCGAACTCATTTTCTTCTTTTCATAACTCAAAGAAATATAATCATGCGAATGACTGAAGAATAAGACTACTGAATACCAAGTATGTCTGGAAAACTTTTGCATATGTTGTTAAAATCTCAGTAGGAAACTATTCAGGGCTTTTTAATGTTGATTAATTGAATAACGTAAGTTCTACAAATAGAAAATTATTTTTGTGTTTAACACTGTCCGTAAACCTTAAAGATACTTTCATTTAATTGAAAATATAGAAAAATCCCCAAATGATGCCATTTTCATATAATTTCTCAAAGTTATTCTGGAAAATACACTGCCCCAAACCATGTACAGGGGACATAAATTTGATTATTTTATCATCTAAATCTGTACTATAGAAAACTTTGTAATAACTTTAGTGTGACATGAGTAAATACAGCAAATGTGTTGGCATAGACATGTTCTTATAAATCTATATAGCTTAGTTTTCCATCACTAAGCACGTAATGTTGCTTATATTTCATGTTAGTTTTTTTCCCAGGCCTTTTACTGCAACCCAGTACTTTCAAGATCATCTCTTCTCATTATTCAACTGGTTCGTGCTTAAAAGAGGCAAACTAGTGTTAACATTAGCACAGTTAGACTAGAAGTAAAATGATAACTTTCCTACCACTAACCCACATAAAATACATTTATAAAATGAGTTTTGATTTATACATTCTTCCTAGCCATCTCTAGGATCCCCCCTCCCCCACCACATTACCTTCTAGATTACTTGGCTGCTGGCCTCTATTAGCATGGAAAATTGAAAGCTCATTACAATTATGTAATTACAGGAGAGCAAATCCACTTACCTATAGGTGGAGTCGCCATGATGGATGGGATATGTATCCATAGGAACATTTTCCATTGAAATATCAGTAAGAAGTAGTGACTTTCTATGTTTTAGGCTGCAGCGACTTCGAACCTCTTCAGACACTGTGAGTAAAGCTAAAAGGAAAAAGGAGGCAGATTAAAATATATAACAAATCACAAGTGTGACTTAAAACACGATACACTTATCACAACCTCCTAAAGAGGATAATACCTGTTAAAAGTGCACGTAAAGCTCTCCACAGAGTGTGAGGTTTAAGGATATCAAACACTTAGGACAGACTTGTTTATCCCAAAGGGTTGATAGTCTGTTTTGGAAGACTGTATATAAACATGAAATATACAAAGAAATTTAATAAGCACTTTCTATTTTTCAAGTGCTTTAATGTATGTTTGGTTTCAACGAACATAAAAAGTAGGCAAGGCAGGTATTATTAAGTTTATTAATAATACTTTGAGATATCAAATGATTTGCTCAAGGTTATATGGTTCAAACAAAAAAGTTAACACAAACTGAGTCTGCTAAACTGAGAATCAGCACTTTCCGTCAAACAACTACATCTGTAGCTGTAACATATGTAAGTGCTAAGTGTTGCTGAGTAGAGAAACAAAAATCAGGTAAGAGCAAATAGGGTAGGTTTAATGGAATGGTGTGGATGGGGCAGACATTCAGGTAAAATGGCATAGGGAGTGACTACTGAAGAGGCAGAAAGTCACTTGCAGGAGATGGCAAGTAGATTAGCTTGAAATAGCCCACCCATTTGGAGAAGTAATAAAAAATGAGGCTTATGAAATTTAGAGAAAGAGGATAGAATCCTGAGGACTGCTTCAGGATTCAGGATGCTAGGCTGAGGCATTCAGATTTTATGACACATAACTGGGAGCCACTGTAGTGTCTTGAATCAAAGATGACAAAGGGAACACATTTCAGATTTTAATGCAAATTCTTTCATTAGGAAAAATGTTTGGGCAAAACTTTCAAAATTTTAAACACCACTAAAGGACTGGACTATGAAGTTTTTACTATGCCAAGCAACCAGCTGAAGTACCTACACATATCTGAACCTTTTTGGTGATCCTTAGATATAGATGTGGTAAGATTAGTTTTGTCTCTTGTGTTTTTACCTGCTAAGTAAGCCACGCTCTGTGTATTCACTTCAAATTTGTCACAATTTCTATGTTTGTTAACCAGAGTTAGTAGTGTATGCAAAATTCTGACTGTTCTTGCAACAATGGCAGGTGAAGGATGCCTGTACCCTACAAAAACAAAAAATAAAAACAAATAAGAAGTTAGTTCATTCTTTGAACAAGTATCTGTTGAGTTCTTATTCTGTGAGTAGCAACTCTGCAAGGAAAGGAAGTATAAGGGATAACTCCTGCCTTCTAAGAAAAGCCATTTGGGAAGGTAAAACATACATATGTGAACGGTTAATTAATTATATAAAGGATTAAGTACCAAAAATGTATAGAACCCTTCCCTGGAACCATACGGTACCTCAGGGAAGAGGAAAATTAGGAAAGATGATAATCTTTCAGATCTTCCATTCCCTAAAGGAGCACAGGGATTTAAAAAATCTATGTATTAGAGTTCCCCTTAAGATTTTTTTTTTGAAAATAGGGTCCTACTGATTAAAGATTCTTTTTTTTTTTTTTAATTAAAAGAAAGAACCCTAATGACATAGGAAGTATATACTCTAAGAGCCAAAAAACCCTCCAGAGTTGATTAGAGGGTTTTTGATCTTTGGCCAGCTTTTAATCATTAATACTACTCCATTTTAAAATAGAGGATTTGAACACTGAAAATATCTGGTATTCTTTTAGAAATACAAAATATGTAAGCACTTCATCAGTTTAGTTACAATCCCTCATCTTGGTATCCTTTAGTAATATCTTTTGAGCAATCCCTATTCACCTTATAGATTAAAATTGTCAGGATTTTTGTATAAATTTCATAAGGAGGTGAAATCAAATGCATATATTCACAGTGGTGGGTGTATGCACATATACCAGGTAAAACATGGGGAAACCTCCATGATCCCTCAAGCCTAAGAATTATTTAAACTGATACAAAACTGTAGACTCAGGCTCCAACTTGAATCTCTACTGTGGCCAAATCCAGTGTTGCCCAAGACCACTGGTTCATGCCAGCTCATTATCCCAGGCCTTACTTTACACTTCTATTTTGTCTCTGACCTACCACTATATGCTGTTCCTGTTAACTGCACTCTCTGGCCATGAGTGCCTCATGTTAATGAACCAAAGTTAACAAGCTGTGAAGTCAGCAATGGGGAGTAAAGCCAAGTCAGGAAGTGAATGAGCTCGTTCTAAGGAAGAGCTGGACATCACTGGCTATAAACAACATAGAAATTTGGAGGGGTGGGAGTGAGGTACCAGAAAGATGAAGTTCTATGGTATAAAATAATAGTATTCGTTAACAATAAACTAGAAATAAGTTGAAGAAAACCTGTGATTAAATCTCGAACACTTTTCAACATAATCAAATTATACTTACTGATTTGCAGTATGTCTTATTTTGATAGTAAGATACTTAAAGTACTGTTACTAATAATATAGCTATTAGAAAGCTCAATATTTATGCATTTTAAAAGAATCAACTCACTTTTTTAGAAAAACTTGATATTTGATATGGAAATTAAGCTCTCTTAAAATACATATTGAACAAAACATAACTCATTAAGACATATAGTTTGCATTTAAAATAAGACATATGGGCTAAATTATTTCAATTTACTTCAAGTAATCACTTATTTTAATTACTTCTGGTTTCTTAATACTATTTCATAAAAATATTCCAACATAAGGCTTTTACCTTTTAAGAGATGTCCAACCAGTGCGAAGTTAAAGTTAGAGTTGAAATTGAGTCCAACAAAATGATCCATCTGCTTGCAGTGCCATTCCAGAGGATTCCGGATTGCCATAAATACTTCCTCTGGACTCTATTAATAAAGACAATTATGAGATGGTTGATGAGGTTCATACAGGAGAGCTTTCTTCTAAGGATCACTTACTGGTTTTGTGTTCAACAGCTATGACAAGGTAAGTAACCCTTTCAAGCTGAGAAATTATTTTCAGATGACTACAGAAAACCATAGAATATTTTAGGTACTACAAATTAATTGGTAGAAGACAGTCAAGTACATATATAATAAGATAGAGGGTAAAACTACTTTGATTTATAATGCAGAATAAATGACTGTCAATTTACATCCTGGTGACTTTTTTTTTTTTGAGACAGAGTCTCACTCTGTTGCCCTAGCTAGAGTGAGTGCCGTGGCGTTAGCCTAGCTCACAGCAACCTCAAACTCCTGGGCTCAAGCGATCCTTCTGCCTCAGCCT
>NW_012148408.1:1981554-2047760 GCF_000956105.1 Propithecus coquereli | reverse complement strand
CCAGAGAGCTAGGATTACAGGCGTGAGCCACCGCGCCCGGCCTCTTTCTTTCTTTCTACCCATAGCTCAGTTAATTTCATTTCAGGCAAATTTCTTGTTATACACACATTCTGTCTTTAAAAAAAATTTCTCTCTTTTTGCCTAGACTCTTCCCTTTTTTATCCAGTGACAAAAGGAACATAATTTCATACTATTTTATTCCCTCCTCTATTCTCTATGAACCCAAATCCAAACCCAATCAAAGTTGACAAATGTTAAGAAGGGTGCTAATGGTATACTTTAAAGTGAGATAAGAGCCAGCTGTGGTGGCTCATGTCTGTAATTCTAGCAGACGGGAGGCTGAGGTGGGAGGATCACTTGAGGTCAGGTAGCTCGAGAGCAGCCTGAGCAAGAGTGAGACCTGATCTCTACAAAAAAAACAGAAAAATTAGCCGGGGATGGTAGCGCACACCTGTAATCCCAGCTACTTGGGAGGCTGAGGCAGGAGGATCGTGTGAGCCCAGGAGTTTGAGTTTGAGGTTGCAGTGAGCTATGATGACCGGGAGACAAAGCGAGACTCTGTCTCAATCAATCAATCAAGATTAGACAAAAGAAAAAATTTGTAAGATTAAGTACCCCAAAATTTCCTTTAGACTCTCTTCCTTATCTACTACTAATTATATCTATTTTTCATTCAGCAGCATTATTCAGTAAAAGTAAGTTTACTTTTAGATCATTTCTTCATTTGAGAAATACAGCAGAGAGAATGCTAACTTCTACTTTAGGGTTATTAAAATTAAAAATAATGAATGTATAGTGCTTAGCATAGGGCCTGGCATGGTAGCTATTATTACTACTCAGTATTATTTATTCCTATCCTGTTTACTAGTATTGGGTTATACTGTTTATTGCTACTTTTATATAGAAAATACGCATTAAAGTTTAAATAGGTCTTTATGAGCTGGTAAGGAACTATACTCACAATAACTTGCATTGTAGAAATTCATGTATGGACTTCTAATGTTAAAAGAACAGCAATGATAAAAGAGGGAAGAGTACTAAATGTGAGATCTAGGAATTCCAAGGGAAAGCTTGCTTACCTTGTCATTGAATATCCGGAGACTATCTAAGGTGTGTAGGTTTTGTTCAAGAAGTG
Organism: Propithecus coquereli; assembly: GCF_000956105.1. Taxonomy (NCBI): domain Eukaryota; kingdom Metazoa; phylum Chordata; class Mammalia; order Primates; family Indriidae; genus Propithecus; species Propithecus coquereli. Next base: position 2,046,625 of record NW_012148408.1, on the reverse strand, counting down.
CGGTACCTGCTGAATACAAGTTGACCTCGTCGAGCTGCAGCACGGCCACGGCTACCCAAAAGAGGGCTTTGTGCAGAGGGGAGTCCTGGCAAATGAGACAAGTTCCAGGTTAATAAGGTGAATCATGAGACAATCTCATTCAAAACACACTGTAGTACAAAATGAAGTGTGCTATCCCCCCAAATTATCCGTGCTTTCTCACAAGGCATGATAAATATAAACATAAATATCTTCCCATAAGGGCAAGATAAATATATGGGTAAGCTCTTCATCTTTTCCATGTGTACAACTAAAGACACTGTTAGCTGGGCTGACAACCCTAGCATCTCCTTTGACTTCTCCTGTTCTTTGATTCCTAAATCTAGTTACCAAGGTTTGTGGATTCATCTAGAGTAGTTTCTTACATATCCGTTGTTTTTCTTGTTGCTAACGACATTATCCCATGCCAACTTTCTTTATTTTAAATGTGGATTCTTTTTTCTCCAGTTTCTCCCTACTCCAATTCACTATGCACACCACCACCAGAATGATCTAAGTCCTGCTTTGGTCATATTACTTATCTGCTTAAAAACAGTACATTTCCAAACTCCTTTCTGAACAATGCTCAAGGTTAGATTAGGTCTAAACAATCTTCACAACTTTCCCTCTTGCTACTCTTTTGAAAAGTTTCTCCATTACAACTACGATCATCTACCCACCTTTGCTCCACTGTCCCAGCCTTCCTGTACAGTCCTACTGCTATACCATTGCTGTTTAAGGCTTTCAACTCTCTCCCTTTCTCTCTACCTACATTAGATCCTACCTACCTCTTTAACGTTAGTTTAAATCCCACCTTTTCAACTTCTTGTCACTCTTACCCAGTAAGTACAGTAATCACTTGCTGCTCTGAATTAAAAGTATTTATTATTGGTAATCCTCATTTAGCACTGTGGTATATGGGAAAATACATAGACTTTAGAGTCTGGGAAAGAGTGGGTGAGTGGATAAAAGAAAAAAAAAAAAAGAAAAAAAAATAGAGTCAGGCAGCACTGGATGAGAATCATGATTCTGTCTTTTATTAGATATGTGACCTTGGACAAGATACTTATCCCTTCTGAGCCCATTTTTACTTATGAGATGGGGATGAGAGAACTATTTTGTATGATATAAAATTAGGATGTTTGTAGAACATATAACCCAAACCAGGAACATAATAGGTATTTATTAATATTTCTCTGTAATCTCTTCCAAGTCTGGCATATCTTTGTACTCAAATCACAGAATTATACAACTTTAGAATTGAAAGGTAATATCATGCCATTTTCTAGTCTAGTTTACTCCTTTTGTTAATATGAAAACATAATGTCTAGACGTGTTAAATGACTTGCTTAAGGGCACAAAGCTGCGATGAGCTCAGACCATCCTACGACAGTGGCCACATCATCTTACTTTTTAAAAATATCATCTTCATTTAGCACCAAAATTCTTAAGATGATCAGGTCTACTTCTCCCAACTTTACATTGCTCCACAGTAACAAACACTAACTAAAATATTATGTATTTAATTTACTTTATTATTCATCCACTCCCCAACCTCCACACCCACTCCAGAATATAAGTTCATGAGAACAGTGAATTTTATAGGCTTTGTTCAGTACTGTATCTCTAGCACCTAAGATAGTACCTGACAGATGCTCAATTACTATTTATTAGATAAAAGAATTAAGACTATATAAACCTATCTCTTCTTATTCACTGATGAGACAAAAAAAAAATTACAAGCACTTGAGAACATACTATTTATATTCTTTCTATAATGTAACTATTTCAAACAACTAAACTTTAAAGCAGAAAGTTCTACTTTAACTATAAGCTTTTTCTTTATAACTTCTTTTCAGAACTTCATCTTATTTTCAGAACTCTTTGAAAGAAAATAAAATAACATTTAACACTGATACCCAAAATGAATACCCTCATTTTGTACACAGTTAATTACCTTATTAAGAAGTGGCTGTAATTTGGTTAGTGCTATTACTGTAGCTTCTATCAGAACTTGACTGTTGTAAGTATCAGGTCCTTTTAAGCAACTTTCAAGTGCCTTTCAGGAAAACAGAATTCTTCATTTTACTTTCAATGAAATAAAACATTAACCCCTAAACTGAATCTCAGAATCAGTTCAGGAACATTTACTTATTTATTAAGTGCTAGAATGATTTCTAATGTTATGGTGATCTTGGTATCTAGCTCAATATACATTTGGTTTCTTATTTTTTGATATGTTCATATTATATTCTAATATAAGGCATTATTATAGTGATTATAAATTATATAATTTTATATAAGGCTATAGTCTTATCATGTAATGAAACACTTTGAAAACTAATAAAATATTTAAGGGTACTTGCTTATCCAAAGAGAAAAAATACTTACTTTCTTTTAAAGACATCTTTAGAGAAAGTTTCTTTACTTCAAAGAATTACAATAAAGAAAATCAAAATCCATTTTTAAAAGTTTAATAAGCAACATATAAGATAACTTATTAAACACAAATTTAAATGTCTTTTAGAAAAATGGAAGATGTGCTTTACAACATGGGAGCTACAAATATTTAGCACGAGGGACAGGTACCTTGCTAAGAATACGGATAATCTGCTTTATCTGCCCATGAGACACTCGTTTGCTAATACAGCCAAAGACAACAAGAGCTCTTGGTTGCAGGGATGGATTATATTGGAAGGCAAATCTGCAATTAAAAGATCCACAGAACTTATAAAAACATTTATGTTTATATATACTAAATAAAAAATTAAAGTATTGATTACGTAGTAATATCTATCTTTTCAACAATATATATACTTTTACGACTTATATTTAATTTAGGACATACCTTTGAGCTAATTCTGTCCACTGGTCCAGCCATTTGCACGTTGGAATATCTCTCATACATGCCTAAAAAAAGGGACACTCTGAATATATATATGTACATAATCCCATGGAAGTGCTTTTACTTAAGCATTAAGTGTAAACCAGCACAAAAAACCAATATTTCTTCTAAACAGTATTAGTATAGAAGAATTATATATATATTGATAAGTTAAAAATGATTTTAACTGAGTTTCTTATAATTTTGCCTTACATACCTCCATGATCTCCAACAAAGCTTCTGTGACTGTTTCCAAGGATGTCAAAGCAAAAGTCTCCCTCTCATAGGAGCCAGGAGAGAATGACCTGTCCCGGTAACTGGAACGGAAGGCAATGACAGCAGCTGACTTGACTTTGCTAATGCCAAACAGCAAGTAAAATTTGGGTAATGAGAACTCTGTTAGACTGAGTCTCAAAACTTGCTTGGTCTCTTCTGTAAAAGAAAAATGGAACAAGTAAAGACGCTGAAGATATTAATTTTTTAATTCTCAAGTACCATGTTTCATTTTAAATTTAGAAAATGTGAATATCATGTAAAAAAATAACATGACCATGCTCCCTAAATCAAACCTCTAGATACATTAATGCTTACTGCTTTAGCTCTATTTATCAATAAATTAGTGCTAATGATGGAACACTATCAACTGGCACTATTTATCATTGCTTATGTGATAAGTACAAGAGCCTACATGACAAATACACACAGAAAATCTTTACTAAAGCTTGATATGGAATGGAAGTAATTTATTATTTTTCTTTTTGATAATATTTCATGCCATTACTGCAGGCTTAAATTAGTACCTTGGTGTTAAGGCACCATCATACAGTAATAAGATAATCTACACCAATCAGATGAAGTAAAATGGAGAAAGGAACTGGTGAAACACAAGTTCCTTTCCTGGAACTTACCACTAAAATGAAGCTGTGAACAAGTACACAGAGAGTGAATGATATTAATGACCAATCCATGTGTGGAAGCTCTAAGGGAGAGCGGACCTGTGGCTACTAAGAAAGTAACAACGTGGAACAGGTAGGGGAGATGAGCTGCCACATCAAGGGAATTGTTGAAGGACAGCATCAGCATGTAGCGTGCTAAAATAGCAATATCATCCCACATAAGATGCTGTTCTAAAGTAGGAGTTGGAGATAAGCATGTCTTGTCAATTATTTTGCACATCCTTCCAATAACCTATAAGGAAGCAAAATTAAAAAAAAATATGAGGCTTAAACAAAGTTTTATCACAACAAATTTGTTTAATTTTAAAATGACTAATTATAAAACAAAAACCTCCTGATAATAAAAACAGACTATAAACTATATTATGTCATAGTCCAGAAGGCAAAGTTAAAGTGATTACCTTGCTTGAAACCAATTTCACATTTCCAGAAGCCAAAGCTACAGCAGTATCTGCCATCACTTCAGCTTTTATTGATCCCAAGCCACCCGTTGCACTAGTTTTGATGAAACTGTCTAGTACAACATCAAGCAGATCTGTAATCTAGTGGAAGAGGGAAAAATAACATTTTAACCACTCTACCAATTTTTAATTTAAAAATACTCATGAAATATAAAAAAATACCCAATCAACATGAAAATTCTATTTTACCTGAGATCTCAAAAATACTAGATTTTAGTTAATTTAACAGAGAATATCCAGGAAAGGATGAGGATATTCACTTGATTCCTTCAGAGATGAAGAGACTGGTATTTAAAATTTAAAAATCTCTATATATACTATCTTCATTCATTTGCAAAGTATCTCTGTGCTCTTCTAAGACAGTAATGAATGATCAATATAAAATAGTTTTTTGGTTTGTTTTTTTGAGACGGGGTCTCACGCTATCACCCAGGCTAAAGTGCAGTGGCATCATCATAGCTTACTGCAACCTCAAACTCCTGGGCTCAAGTGATCCTCCTGTCTCAGACTCCTGAGTAGGTGGGCCTACAGGTGTGCACCACCATGCCTGGCCTATATCCTATATTTTAATATTGGCATTCTTACGCTAGAACTATTAGTGAAAGCAGGTGTCCCAAATAATACCATTAACAAACATTTACTGACACCCATGGTGTGTAGGGAGATAGATTAAAGCACTATTTACTAGAAATGACACTAGATTTCTACAGTTAAATTCTACATAGTTATGCCATGGAGGAGACTGCTAAAATAACCCTGGCTCTGAGGCATGCATTAGACATTTACAATTTTGAACCAGAGGAAGAGTTGGGTGGGTGTCTGCATGCTTTCTGAAGAAGGGAATTGTGTTTTCTACAGCTGTATCCCTTGTGCTTAGCACAGTGCTTTGCACAAAGTGGGCACCAGACAAATACCTGCAAAAAGGAGATACTAGATAAATATTCGAGCAAACTCAATACCTGCCCAAGGCTTCCCCATATTTTTGCTTGAATAGAAGGGTACATCTGTTTTTCATTTATGGTCATTGTTATCAGCTTATCAAGAATAGCAGTAACTCTTTGTCGTTTGGCATCATCATTATGCTTACAAAAACGGACTAGATTTGACAGCCATGGAGTCATATACTCCAAACAAAGATGTTTCAATTCAATACCTGGGGAAAAAATACACTATTAGCATAGATAGTCAATGAAAATTACATCAACAATTATTTTAATATAAAGAATTGAGGGGGAAAAGGTAAAAGATAAAGACCATTACCTAGAGGCAGGTCTGGAGAAAAGAGACTTGGCAAATATATTTTTGAAGACAGATGTGAAGAAAGAGAACCAGCCTTGAAGAAAGTAATTTTAAAAGCCAGTAAGCCAATATTTGAAAAGTTTTGTCTTATTTTTCTCCCTTTTAGCCATTTATCTTCTAGTTAAAAAATTAAGTTTTATTCTCATTATATAAGGACTATGTGGTAATCATAGAAAGTTTGGTAAAAGGAAAGCATCACCACAAAAATGAAACTGATATTAATATAGTGGTGTATCATGTCATCTCCCATTACACTTTTAAATCTATGCAGAGATAATGTACATTTATGTGTGTATGTACACACATACAACTCACCCTCATTCCCCTACAAAAATTAGGATTATGCTGTATATGCACTATGCTCTGAATATTTTTCACTAAACATTATACTGAGATTATTTATGAATCATTAAAAATTCTCCAAAAACATTTTAACTTTATTTGAAAAAACTTCAAACTTATAAGACACAAAAAGATTATAAAAATTCCTGTATATACTTCACCTACAGTCTCAAAGACAACTTTTAAAATTGTGTGGTAAAATATACACCACATAAATTCACCACTATAACCATTTTTAAATGTACAATTCAGTGACATTAAGAACATTCACATTGTTGTGGAACCATGACCACCATCCACCTCCAGAACTTCCTCATCTTCCAAACTGAAACCCAACAATTTAATCAGTTCTTTATTGTTTGACTTTTGGTTATTTCAATTTTTTTGCTATTATATGTCATATGATATTCTAAAGTAGGCAAAATAAATCTATGGCAACAGAGGTCACAATAGTGTTTACTCTTGATAAAGGGATGGTACTGACAGAATCCTTCTGGATGCTGGAAATGTTAGGTATTTTGATCTGGAAGGTACTTTTGTGATGTATTTACATGTAAAAGTTCATTAAGCTGTTCACTTAAGTTCTGGGCACTTTACTGATGACAAGATTAACTTCAAGTAAAAAAAAAAAATAACGCTATGAGAAACATCTTAAAATTCCTTAGGATAAATTCTAAAATGTAGAATTATGAGGCCAAAAGGTATGAATAATCTTAAGGGTCTTGATATCCACTTCTAAACAGCTTTCTAGAAAAATTGCCTCTGCTCACAATTCCACAGACCACCAAGACTGAATTTTTAAAATATCTTGCCAATTTGATAGCTGAATTTGTTATCTCACTATTCTCTCAATTTGCATTTCTTTGATTTTGTTAGCAAACTTCTTAAAATATAAATATTTAGCATGATCTATATGTAATATGTTGTTGATCCATTTTTCTTACTAATCTATAAGAACTCTTGGTTTCAGGATGTTAATCTTTTCTCATATTTGCTCCAAGTGTATTTCCTAGATTTTAATTTTCACTTTTTTTTTGAGTAGCGATGCTTTGAAGTTTTATGTAGTCAAATCGGTTCACCATTTCCTTTACTTCCTTTTATCACGTTTTTGCTTCATATATCCTTACTCTAGAAAGCAATTAAATATTCACTTTTTTCTGTTCTTTTTAAAAAATGGTTCTAGTTTTTATATTCAACTCTTAAGTAAAGCTAGAACTTATTTGGTATCTTGTGCTGTATGGTGAAGATGAAGACCTAACTTAATTCATTTCCCAATCTTGTTTCTTAAATGATTTAATCTCTTCCTCATCAGTTTGTGATGCTTCTTTACCAATTTTTTCTCTTAAACTGATCTGATCGCTGATTCTTGAACACCCATGTTCTAATTATTGTACCATTATGAAGTGTTCAGACAACTATAACATCAAGTCTATTTTCTTTCTTTTCAATATTTTCTTAGTTTTTCTTGTACTTTTAGTAGAATTTAGAATCATTTGTCCATACTCAATCCTCAAATTTCATGGCTATTCTAACAGAATTGCATCAAATTTATACTAACCTGGGAAGAACTGTTCATGCAGAAATTCAATATGCCTGTCCACTCACTCAAATCTTTTCTTATATTAATACCTATCAACAAAGGTTTATACTTTTCTTGTTTTGTCAGTCTTGCACATTTTCTTGTTTAGAGTTTTACTCCTACATCTCTTATTTGGGGGAAAAAACATAAATAGTGACCTAATTTTGATAAATTGTTAAAGCTTTCAATTATCTAATACAGAAAAATCAAGAAAGGTGTTTGAACACAGGAAAAAAATTTTATGTATTATGGAGAGAGAGAGGAAAAGGAAGAAAATGTCAGGAAATAAGCTGAGAAAAGATCAACATTTATACTACTGCAGAGTATGAAGATGGACAGATATAAAAAGATGTTAAATTTATGAGACTTATTAAAGCCAAGTCAGGACTGACTCTGGACCCTATATTATGTGCCACTGCACTCTTCATGTACTGTACATGTACAATAAAATTGTAGTTTAAAGTCAACCTGAAGAAAAGAGAAAATGACTATTTCCCTAAAATCAAGGAGACAATGTGGCTACTTTACTCATGTGGAATTTTCTGCCAAGAAGAGAAATGCTAAAGCTGATTAAACTGAAACAGTGAAGAAAATAAAATGCTTTGTAAGTGGTCCAGAGACATTTTAAGGTACCAAAATCTTCCACCTTGCTTTTACTGTCAGAATTTCGGTGGATTTCTCAATGTGGCCTACCAGGAAGTTCCTTCAGTTACAGGGTAACATGGACGTAAAATTAGAAGAGGGGGGGGAAAAAAAGTAAAAATATAGTAAGTGAATGACTTCACTGGCAAATTCTGAAATGAAAGGGTTTTCTTTGAATTTTCTTAGAATACTGTTAGTATTGAAGAAAATTATCATTACTTACTAGATTTGCTAAATCCAGAAATACACTCTTCCAAAAATTCTAACGTGAGGTGTGGCTCATTGGCTGCCAGTGTCTTACTAATAGAGACAATAAAGAGGGTGTTGTTGGCAGGGATACATAAACCTGATGTCTCTAGTAACTGGCCCTCGATTTTTAAATTAAAGGTACAAGTTAAGGCACACAGAAGATTATAGGCAGCTGACCTAGGAGAAAACACAAATGAAGTTGTTTTAAAACGTACTTTTCCTTACAATTCCAAAAATTTTTCATAATATACAACTTGTGATTCTATTACAAAGCATAGTCGACTATTTTTAAATTTTATGATTAGAGACATTATGATTCTATGGTAAAACCAAAATACCACTTGATCATTTAGGGATTTTTTTAAAAAGGTAAATTCTTGACATTACCACAAAGAGCACTATGAGGCGTCTAAGACAGAGGGGTATAGGTCTACCTAACAGACATTTTACTGGGACTAAAACATGAGGGGTTTATGGTCCTAAGGTGGATCAATAGAAAGAAACTTAGAACAAGGCATATCGTGCTTTTAGTAAGGCCAAAACTCAAATTGTGGTTCCCTCCCCTGCTAGATCCAGTTATAATGGGGATCATAAGAAGAGAAATGAGATGGCCTCTCATCAAATTAGAATGTTAAAATCTTTAATCAGTGGCCGGGCGCGGTGGCTCACGCCTGTAATCCTAGCTCTCTGGGAGGCCGAGGTGGGCGGATTGTTTGAGCTCAGGAGTTCGAGACCAGCCTCAGCAAGAGCAAGACCCCGTCTCTACTAAAATTAGAAAGAAATTAATCGGACAACTAAAAATATATAGAAAAAATTAGCTGGGCATGGTGGCACATGCCTGTAGTCCCAGCTACTTGGGCGGCTGAGGCAGGAGGATTGCTTGAGCCCAGGAGTTTGAGGTTGCTGTGAGGTAGGATGACGCCATGGCACTCATTCTAGCCTGGGCAACACAGTGAGACTCTGTCTCAAAAAAAAAAAAAAAAAAATCTTTAATCAGTATCTACTGAATTTCCTTCTGAGTGTCCTACAAGTTATATTATAAGCTTAGAGATCAAAAACAAAATTAGCTTATAATTAAGTCCCCCCATTTTTCCTTCTATGACCTCATTGTATCATATACAACCCGTGAAAACAAAAAACTGTAATATCCAGGCTACCTGAAGACCAAAGTTTACTTACAAATGTCTGAAAATATATTTAATCACTTTAGGAGACAGCCTAAAAAACTCGAGACTCAATTTTAAAATTTTAATTTTTCTCCCCCATCCAGGAAAAGAAAGAGCTCAACTGCTCAGTAAATTTCAAGTTTTCCTTACCTCAGAACTTTCATCATGCTAATATATTTATGCAACAATCATACAGGGGGAAAAAAAGCCACTGAAATTTAAGTCTGCCTAGAGGCTTTTTTTCTGAAATGACATGCTTTAGCAAAAAGCAGAAGCTGTCACTTGCTTTATGTCACTGTAGATGAATACGGGTTTACTCAGGCTAATAATTATTAGAAACTTGTGGGCATTCTTCTATGAAGAAGGAACTTTGAATTAGAAATTAAAGGCAGGCTTAAAGCTCCATTTTCCTAAAAGGAGAATGTTAATATTATTGCTTCTAAGTTTATGTATCTTTTATTAACTCCTATGAATTCTAAGTTATACTATTCTGACATTGATTTTTACCCTGTATTTTTCAAATGCTATAAAGAATTGGGCTTCTTCAACCTGGGGGTAGGTGTCACAGACCCCTCTGAGATAATGAAAGCTCAGCATACATAAACCTGGGCTATGTTATACCCAGGGAAAATTTTCTGAAGCTATGAATTCACAGCTATAAAAATCTTGACAGTACTACAGTACTTGAGACAAACAATTATCCTGACATGAAAAGGAGAGGGGAGACAGGGGAGAAGGGATACGAAGAGATGCTGGCAGAGAGGGAAAATGCAGGGTAAAAAATACTACTACTTACTAAGCACAAACTATTAGCTAGGTTGCTATACCACCACACATACCACTTATTAAACTTTTGTAGGTACATAAGGAAGGCATTGTAACCTTTATTTTACAAATGAGGAAACTAGAACTCCGAGAACTTCAGTACCTTGCCCAAAATCATACATAGTTAGAAAATAGGAGATCAAGGTTTAAACCAAATCTCCTGACTCCACAGACCACACTCTTTCCACATGCAACATTCAAATTACTAAGCCTAAAAAGAATCAATTACACTCTGCTCAGATGACGACATATTTATCCTAAGATCTCTTTCAAAAACACTGTTAAGTGACATAAGTGCAAAGTATGCAACGATGTTACTGAGTTATTGAACACCAGGCCTTCCTTTGTCAAACAATGACAATCTCATTTGACTGTTAGGAAACTTAATAGTGATATACTTTTAAACATGGAAAAACTTAATTAGAAGACTCAGGAGGGGAAACAATTTAGGAGTAGATTTTCTAAAAAAGGATATTTTCTTTGGAAAAAAAAAATCTGCCATGGTATTTGTTTTAGATGAAAGTTTCCTGGAGAAAGAACATATATTGGTTTAGTATGAATCACACTATTTGGAATTCCATAGTTTATGTGAATACCCCATAACTTGATGAGGTCACACTGGTTAACCAACACAGCATACCTTCCAACTTACAGTATTAAGGTAGAGGCTGCTTTAAAAGCTTACCAAGTAGTCCCATTTTAAAATCAACAAACTCTAACTAAAGTTGAAATGAATTTTTAAAAAAACTTACCGTAAACTAGGATCTGAACTGCCTAAATTAAGTAATGCAATATTAAGCAGCGTCCCAGGGACATCTTTTGGCCGAATCTTGGTGTGCTGGGGGATGGAATCAGGCTGTGACAGCTCCCAGCGGGTCCGGATGTGAATGATAGACTGGACGATGGCTTCGCACTCCTGGTGCATGAAGGTGAGCGGTGTGCCCTGGTTTGCAATGGTTAAAGTGAACTGGTTCTCATCCACTAGGCAGATCTCTTCAATTTCCGAGGCATAATAGATATCATTTAGAAAGACTGACTGCCCCAGGACTTTTGTTCGCTCTGCTGAGGTTACTTGAACAGCAGTAGAACCAACCTAGAAAGTGGTGGTGAGAGGGTGGAGTGCACAGGAATTAAATTCCATTATGTAGAATTCTAAGAGGCTCCACAAACCAACCAACCAACCAACCAACGTACTATGTTTTGCATTTATGGAAGAGTTACCATTATTACATATTCAAATGGGTTCAATAATTACTGGGATACATGCTCTTAAAAGAAACTAAAAACATCAGAAAAAAATTAATTTTGTTTTTAAAACAGGTCAAGAATCCTATAGAAAAGTAGTGATTTTATCCTGAAGGATGATGTTCCTTACTCTGCAAAAAGCATGTAATAGTCAGAAGAATTCTCACTAGGTAATTTCCACTCTCCACACATTCCTACCATTTGACTGACACATAGCAAACTGGCCTCTCTACAACACTCTTCTGCCTCCAACCTAACCTATAGTTAAACGTACACATCTCATATCTTTTACAGGACCTCCATGAAGATAGAAGTCTTGGTCTTTCTACATCTAGATTTACCTGACGTTTTCAAAGAGAGAATCATACCCCTAGAAGCCAATGCTTTGACATTTGATACACAACTATGGGGACACATGGGGAGACCAGGAGAGAGTCTAGTTAGTCAAGAAAGGCAATGAGTCATTTACAAAACAGATTGAAACTTACTTTAATAGAAACTTTGGTGTCTTTGTGAGCTAGCTTGAGAGCATTGTGGAATACCTTCAGGTCCTCTTCTAAAGCCAAGGTGGCAGCTGGTAGTTTCTGTTGTTCATGTTCTATGTGCTCAGCCAGTTTCCCAGGACAGTCTATGAAAACGAGCCTTTTGCTACCTTTGAGGCCAGTCAGCAGCCGCTCATGATATTTGGTGTACTCCCTGACCCAGGAGTTACAGTTATAGATATAGACTGCAGAGACATTGTCATAAGCAAAGCCAGGAAAAACAACAAACCACTTGGAGAGAAAGTCTGTTTTAAAGCGATTACTAGGCCCAGTATGGGTAAGGTCCACTACAATTTCATATGGCTTTGCATAATATGGCTTTAAGGTCAGCAAGACATGATATATCAGCAAGTCACCATTGATTTGCCCAGTTTTGAACCTAAGGAAGATGACAAAAAAGAATAACAGATTGTTAACAGAGTTCTGAATAAATACACAGATGCCATTAATCTATTTTATCTCTTTATTTCCTGATTAGCTTTCTAGAGAGAATAATATAAAACAATTATTCAAGGTCTGGATTCATTTTTTAAATTAGTTGTTTTTCAGACACTGAGAAATAAGGCTAAAGTAAAAGAGAAGAGACAAATCTCTAATTCAAAAAATTTGAGCAATGCAACAATCAAAAGTTTGCCCCTCAGTCAAGAAAGGAAGAAGATAGTGGGTATTTGTTGGTTGCTTCCTGGCCCACCAAACTTCCCACGTGAACAGTTTAGGTGAGAATGATCCTCCCGGAGCTCTGGAGTGAAGTGGAATGGCTTTAGCCAATCCATTTATCCCACCTTGACCAGAGACTGATTCAACAAGGAACACATGACTCAAATCAAGACAACTAGGGACAAAGAGGCTCAATTCAGGGACCTTTGCTAAAACTGTTGGGATTTGAGACTTGACTTTGCAGGGTTTATAAAATAGGGACTACAAAGCTCTGGGAGTTGCTAGCTCACATCTTGGGATATGAAAGAAAAGCCTGCCTAGAAACTGAAGAGGAGCCGAGAAATGAAAAGAGAAACTGGGACCCTGGGCATATAATTTAAGTGCTAAAGTAAAGCCTCTGCTGGGGTCAAATTTATCCCTGGATTATTCAGTTGTATAAGCCAATAAATATCATTTTTTGATTAAGCCATATAGGTCATATGTTGCTTAAAACCAAAAGAATGCTAACGAATGCAAGTAGCCATGGTGAGGACCATGAGAAAGCCCTGAAGAAACGGTACTAGAATTTCAAGTCAAACAACCTATATTATCTTAGGTCCTATGTTTTCTGTATTTGATAACTCTGGTGATAGTACTACTAAGTAGAGGAAGCTAAATATCTTCACCCCAGAGGCGGGCTAATGGGTACAAAAATACAGTTAGATAGAAGGAACAAGTTCTAGTATTCACAGTAGGGTGACTAGAGTTAAAAATAATTTATTGTATATTTCAAAATAGCTAGAAGAGAAGATACGAAATGTTCCCAGCATGCACAAAAAAAGATAAATATTTGGGGTGATGGATATCCTAATTACACTGATTTGATCATTACGCATTGTATGTATGTATCAGAATATCCCATGTACCTCATCAGCATGTACAATTATATAAATTTATATTATATAAAAATCTTTAAAGATAAAAATGACAAGTTAAATGATTTTAAAACAAAAGAGAAATATTTAACATAAAAGATATGAAGTAGTATGTAATCACTTATTAAAGGAACTGCAGAGAAAAATACTGTTATTAAGTTCAAAAGAGGGAGAGACCGACAGGAACTGGGCAGCCAGTGAAAGCTACGTAGAAGATACAGCGGCTGAACAAGGTAGGAGGAATCTAGAACTTAACAAGAGGAGAGACTGGGCAGGCCTCACGGAAAGAGGTAAAGTGGTAATGAGATGTGTTGAGGAAACAGCTAGTTTAGCTGGAATAAATTCTGAGAGATAAAGCTGGGAAAATACATAATAGCCAAATTAAGAAGGAGCCATAACTGTCCAACCAAGGGGTGTGGGTTTTCTTCTAGGGGCACAGTATTTCTCAGAATGTGTTCTGTGGACTACTGGCATTAGAATCAATTACGGTGCTTGATTAAAACAGTTTCCTGGTCCCAGCCCAGACCTACTAAATATGAATCTATGTAATGGGGCCTGGAAATTTTTACTGTTTTTGAACAACCTTCTCATATGATCTTTATGTGCACAAACATTTCTGAATCACAGCTATAGCTATTAGGGAATTATTCAACTTTTTTTTTCCCTTTAAAGGAAGGGGTGATATGATCAAAGAAAATGATATATACACAATATACGAAAGAACCAGGCCTAGAAAAAGGTTATTGTGGTAGTCTAAGTATGACCTAATAAAGATTTAAAAATACTACTGTGACAGTAAAAATAGGAAAAAAGAAAACATTCCAAAAATAGGAAGGAAGAACCAACATGATCCAAAGTCAGATCAGGACTGAAAGAATTAAAAGGATCTGTTGTATAACAAGCCTCTGAGATTACGAAGAATGTTGCATTATGAACAGAAACCAGGAACAGGGAGATCATGAGGGGTAGCCACTTTAAAAGAAAAAATAAAGTCCATTTTAGACATGCTGAATTTGAGGTGATGACAGGACATTCGAGGTAGTATGTATGTATACACAGTAGACCACACAAAAGCATTTTCTGTCCCACATAATCTAAGTTTACTAGATATTTTCTCAAATCATTGTTGCAGTTTCACAATTTAAAATGTCAGTTATGTTATCACTGTTTCTATTATCTGACCCCAAGGACTCCAAACTCACATTTTCCAATCAGTCCGTAGCATACAAATACAATTTTTAGAGAAGATTTTTATGCTTCAGGGAAGATGCCATTTTAAAACCTCTTTTGAATAATAATAATACCATATCATTCAAAAGCTTGCAGCAGGCACACAGAATGAGTATAAGGTCAAAGGGAATGAAGCGAAGAACCCTCCCTGCTCTGGAGGCGGGGATTTGTTCTACAAAGCCTCCTGTCATGCCAGTGGCTAACTAGACAAGTTAGAGGGTTTTTTTTTCCTTTTCCCTGTGACATGTGCTTTAGCTGCAGCAGAAAGGAAATGTGTCATCTGTGGTTTGGTTTTAAAAGTGGAAAACTAGCTGCACATATCCTTTTTTACTGCAGATTTACTTTAAGGTTCATATTCTCCAAGTCTGTTCTGCCTTAAATAGGAAAAGAAGAAAAGAAGTGGGTTATTAAAATCACATTATAATCAGATTTTGACCAGGCATTTTGTAAGGTAGGTCATATATATGGCTTTTCTTACGCCTTTTCACTTCTAACTTTGTACAGAGTAGCACTGAGGAAGTGCTTTCAAAGAGTGTCTAAGAAGCTCACTAACAAAGTAGAATCATGTGATTGAAAATGTATACTGTTTTTTTTTCTGTTCTATTATGTAAAATTTAAATTAGAAATGGAAAAGATTTACCATCAACATGGAGTCTTAAATTAGGATTAGGAAGGATCTGTGTTTGGACTCCACAAATGAATTGGGAAGTTTTGTTATCAAAAAAAGGTTAAAAAAATAAATTTCTCATTACTAACGTTTAGGCATTATAAATTTTATTGAAAACAACCAGAGATAAAGAAAACTTTTGATAACATAACCTGGCTTCCATGGCATAAATTAGAGACGTAGAAACAGTCCCCAATTCTCAGGCATTTGTGAGGATAAGAGAAAGTCTCATTTTGTCAGCGGCTTGTTTATTTGGCCACGGCAGTACATCTGGCTGAAGACAATCAACAGCGGGCCTATTCTCTGTCCCGTGGTGAGCACTGTTAAAATGTGCACGAATACTATGATGTATACTATATTGTCAGTGAACTAATGTGACAAGAATAACCCACTTTAAATCATTTTAGTATCTAATGTATAAGTCCAGCCTAGTATAAAAGAATGAAAATTATTTGTTAACCCAATTTCAAGAATATTTCTTTTTGTGAAAGAATCTTAAAGTTTCCAAAGATTTATGTCATTCAACTTAAAATTTAAAGCTGAACACTTTTATACAAAGCCAGTACACTGTACCCTTAACTGTCTACTAACGGTCAAGTCCAAAAAGGAACCTTAACCTTAGAACATTTGATTATATCCTACTTTTGTTTGTATAACTCAACATATCACATTATTCTTAATTTCTATATTTCAATGGTATACAAAAGTTACCTGATGACTAATAACCATTTCTTATAAAAAACCTTGATGCTCAAAAGCATGACTGGCAGTGGCATCTGTGTTGCTTGGTAGTGAGTTTAGAAATATAGACTCTTACGCCCCACCTAGACCTGATAAATCAGAATCTGCATTAAAAAAAACCAAAACACCAAAAAGAACTCTCATGCACATTTAAGTTTGAGGAGAATCCGTATAAAATACATGGCGTTCTTAACCAGGCAATTTCATTTAGTAAATGTCAAGAGAACAACCTAGTTTTGCTTTTAGTTCCTTCAAATAAATGCTAACAACAAAATACTCTTTTCAAAAGTAGCTCAGGACAAACTGGCATATTATTATAAGATACCTTAATAATGATCATAAATCTTTCCTGCTATGTTAGCAGTACCTGGAACTGCTGAATTCTAAGATATGCCAGTTCTATTTAAACCTTTAATCACATGGTAGGATAATGAGAATTTAGAATAGAACTTATCCCCTTTTCATACTGGCTTCCAGGAAGCTCAGAGCCAAAACTGAAATTCAACTTTTCAATTATATGCTGAGATGTTTATGATCTGTCACTTCATTCTAAATCTCCAAGATCCTGATGCTGTATTTCTTTCTATTTTGCAGTATAATTTCTTTTTTTAGAATTATGGTAAATCAGAAAAAAATACTAGGTATAAAAGATGCTGAAAAAAGCCAATAACTTTTGTTGAACTTCTGAGATTACTCAGAAGAAATCTGCTGCTTTTTCTTTGTTTTGCCAGATTTTTAGGTTGACAAACCTGGCACGCCTTTGCTTTCAGAAAGTCACAGTAAGTCAGGGGAAATAGAGCGGGAATAGAGGTGAAAAGAGAGAACTACCACCATAAAATTGCTTTCATAAATACTGGGAATATATTTCTAAGTACCAGCTTTATTCTAAGCTTCAAGATAAATACCTAAGAAGAAAAAAGAATATCTTTAATTCCTATTTGAAGTTCACCTTTTTTGGCTAATACCCAACTTTCCTTCCTTCTCTCTATTAAAAAAAATTTGCATTTTCTTTTCATACATGAAGCAAAATGCTCAAGACCATATTCCTCCTTTACTATTAAGATTGGTGACAGATTAGAGGGTGGGGAGTTTCCGTAAGAACGATCCTTTTTTATTTTTTTAAAGGAGAAATCAAAAGAGTAAAAGCAGAAGTATCTGACTCAAAGCAGAAGTCCAGCATGCTTAAAAGGCAGAAAACTATACCAAGCCATGTTATTCGGTTTAAAATGATTAGTAGTTATTTGTAATGCTAACTTCTGGCACCTAAAAGTATAATAGAAATTAAAATTCTTCTTTGTATATAGCCTAAGAGTAATAGAAAAAAATTCATCTGAGAAGGAATTCAAACAGGGTAACTAATGTTAGGTGTGAGCTTGCAACATTTCAAATATCTTGTAACTACAATTACCAAAACTAGGAACCATTATTATTTCACAAATTAACAAATTATATTGCTATCCCAACAGATAACCAGCATACTCATGGACATGGAACACAGAGGACATTACCTGCATCTTGCCTTTCTGATGACAATAGTCTTTTCTTTGTCCCCTGGAATAAAAGCAAACTATACCCAGCTGTGGGCTAATACTACTACTGCCTGGGATTCAGTTATTCAAGACAAGATGGGCAGAAACCAAAATGAAAACATTAACACCAACCCTGTAACTCCTGCAGTAGATTACAAAGGTAATTCTACAAACATGCCTGAAATGGCAACATCTCACATCTTAACTTCGAAATCTGAAGAGGAGCTTTATATACCTTCTGTTGTCAAGAAGAGTTCTCCCACAGTACAGAGCATTGAAAACACAAGCAAAAGTCACAGTGAAATTTTCAAAAAGGATGTCTGTGAGGAAAACAATAACAACATGGCTATGCTAATTTGCTTAATTATAATTGCAGTGCTTTTTCTTATCTGTACCCTTCTATTTCTATCAACTGTGGTTCTGGCAAACAAAGTCTCATCTCTCAGACGATCGAAAACAGTAGGCAAGCGTCAGCCTAGAAGCAATGGAGATTTTCTGGCAAGCAGTGGTCTATGGCCTGCTGAATCAGACACTTGGAAAAGAGCAAAACAGCTCACAGGACCCAACCTAATGATGCAATCTACTGGAGTGCTCACAGCTACAAGGGAAAGAAAAGATGAAGGAACTGAAAAACTCACTAACTAACAGATGGTTTACTGAAGAAAAATGCAAAGTGGCAATGAGAAAGGTTATAGAGTAAAAATGAAGTCAGTTTGGTATTTAATACCAAAGTGTTGGGCTGATGATCTAAAATTTGTCATGGTAGGCCTTGCAATTTAATTTAAATCAAGCAGACAAGAAGGGGAGAAGTATGCCTGCTTATTTAATTACTTAAACTATGTACTTTTGACACTGAATGATTTAAAAAGCAAATAATAAAATCAACAAGCATTTGAGGAAAGTTTTAAAAATAAGTTGAGGACACAAATAGAGAGAAAGGGATAATTAAATAAATATTTCCTGTTCAGCAACAGTAGTTAGATGATCTTTGTCTGAATATAATTAAACTTTGAAGAATTTTAGTGTGTCCTTACAGCCAACATATACTTCAACATTTAATAGACAGTCAAATTCCTAATTCATAGAGTTGAACTGTACAATTTAATGGTAACTTCTTTGCTGGATGTGGCAGAATCCACACCAGTTCATCTGTAAATACAGCTAATTTTAGTCCAGATGCTTTCATCTTTACATATTGCAAATATGAGAAAGTGTTTTTCTACCATAAATAATAAAACTTTTAATTTTGTATAACAAATTTAAACTCATTAGAATAAAACTATGACTATGTATATTTGCATTCACTTTGTTATCTTAGAGAACACATTGTAAAGACCAATAAGAAATAGAGCACACCTAAATTTGATGAGATTCATAGTCACACCAAGAGGCTAAGTGTAAATGCAAAGTATGTTTTACTGTTTAAGAGTAACATTCATCTTTTCTATAAATACTGGTTATTGGAGCATTAATAACAAATACTCAAAGGATTAATTTTTGGACTTTAAGGATGCCAAGTAGCCTAATAAATGATGAATTCTATTTTTTTCTATCCAATGTAACATGAGCAAAGGAAAAGTCTGCGTGTGTTTGTTCAAGTTGGTAAAACAGGACACTTCAGATAACTGTTTAACCTTTAAGAAATTGGCTTCAAGTAAAATAATGACTTACATTTAAGTCAAGACCTCTATCTTCAATTAAATATTATAAAATTTGGTTTGAGAGACTTTCAAAATATCTACTGAAACTGACACAGGGCATACTAATTAAAGACTAGGCCACATTTAAAAAAAATCTTATCCTTTATTGAGCATTTATTTTGGGAATATGCTAGTCATTTAAGAAAAGATTTAATACACCTTTTTTCCAAGTATGACTACAATCTTACTCTCCCTTCTAGGCTAGTGATTCTCACCCTGGCTGGACATCAGAATCACCTGAAGAGTTTTAAAAAAACACCAATGCCTAATTCTCACATTCTCCTTCTGATTCAGTGGGAATGGGGGGAGCTCCAGGCATTGGTAACTTTACATAACTCCCTAGGTGATACCACTCTTGGTCATCAAATTTACTTCTTACAAGTTCCATGGCTCCAAACATCTAGGTTACATATTAAAATGAGAGGGGAGGCCGGGCGCGGTGGCTCACGCCTGTAATCCTAGCACTCTAGGAGGCCGAGGCGGGCGGATCGTTCTGAGCTCAGGAGTTCGAGACCAGCCTGAGCAAGAGCGAGACCCCGTCTCTACCAAAAAATGGAAAGAAATTAATTGGACAGCTAAAAATATATGTAGAAAAAATTGGCCGGGCATGGTGGCGCGTGCCTGTGGTCCCAGCTGCTCGGGAGGCTGAGACAGTAGGATTGCTTGAGCCCAGGAGTTTGGGGTTGCTGTGAGCCAGGCTGACGCCACGCCACTTGCCCCAGGCAAGAGAGTGAGACTCTGTCTCAAAAAAAAAAAAAAAAAAAAAAAAAAAATGAGGGGGGAAAAAGATAAAGCATCAATTTATTACCAATTTGTAAAAAAAAAGTCCATTCCCTAAACAATAAATCAAAACCATATTATTCCAGATAAAGCTAAATGCCAACAAAGTAAAAAGAAAAGCATGAGAATACTCATGCCAATCATGGTGAGACCAGATTATTTTTTTAGGGGTAAAATGGCCCAGATTAGCAATGAAACTGTACAGAGCTTCCATTCTGTGCAAAAATTAAAAATTTGAGATTGTGCACCAGAACACATAGTGATAATACAAAGCACTCCTTGAATCAAGTGTCATAAAAAAATACTTACCAGAGGAATTTAAAAGAAATTAGTATCTTTGTAAAAATAAAATAAATTTACTAGGAAACTACTTTCATATTCAACAACATTTTCTCACCAGAGAACTTCTACTGCAGGAATATTTAAAATTCTCCACTATCTTGGCTAATACAAACACACCCTCAGAATGACACCATCCAATGATAGTTTATGAACAAACAGAAGTGGTTCCTTTCCAAACTTGACAGTTATTTAAAGACTGTAGGTAAGATAATTTTGACTTCAAAACTTAAGTCATTTTTTAACAAAACCACTTTAATTTCTATCCCTGAGTAGAAAATCCCAGCTTTATCCAGGGATTTAAAAATAGTGAATCAAAAGCTTTATAGCATTTTGATTATATTCTGCTTTATAGTAAGACTCCTTAAAAAATTTAAAAAACTATTCTTTTTGTACCAAGTTATAAGTGCCTTCAAAGAACCAGATCATAATAATCTGTGTTCTGCTGTAGTGACTAGGGACAAACAGCACATGGGTTAACAGTATCTACTGTGCACTAAGCAAGGCACTTTATATTTATTTAACTTCATAATAAACTTATAAATTAGGAATTATGATCTGTTTTTCAGGAGAGGAACAGGAATAAAAGGTGACTTGCTCAAAAAGGTTTTTATTCAGATGGACTCGTACTCTTTTTTTTCCCTTTTTTTGAGACAGAGTCTCACTCTGTTGCCCCAGCTAGACTGCAGTGGCATCATCATAGTTCCCTGCAACCTCAAACTCCTGGGGCTCAAGCGATCCTTCTGCCTCAGCCTCCCGAGTATCTGGGACTACAGGCACATGCCACCACACCTTGCTAATTTTTTCTATTTTAAGTAGAGATGGGGTCTTGCTCCTGTTCAGGCTGCCCTCTAACTCCTAAGCTCCAATGATGCTCCCGCCTTTGCCTCCCAGAGTGCTAGGATTTTAGGCATGAGCCACCATGCCCAGCCTGGACACATACTCTTTTCAATATACTTTGCTTAGTTAATCTTTTATTTTAAAAATGATTCTCAATTTATTTTATTTTCCACTGAGAAGTACTACTACTTTGTGGATAATCAAATAAATAGTTGTGAGCTTGAACTCAAAGATTTAGTAAAGTATTTGGCCAAAATAATTTAATTATAATTTTACCTGGGTTTTGCCTATATGACATATGAGGAAATAACATTAACATTTACTGGTTGTCTACTTTGTAAGAGACATTTACACATGTTATGTTATATTATCTTATTTAATCCTCGCAATAACCCAATAAGGGAAACATTCCTTTAGGAAGGAAATGGTAACTCAGAAGTACAGCAACTTGGCTAAGGTCATACAAGCAAACAGAACATACCACTCACTGCTTATGAAAAGAAATCTCACTATGGGTAATAACCTAACTGGCAGCTTTTCCTTAGAACACCTACTTTCCTCTTCAGGGATCCATGCTAAATATTTTAATTATATAATTATATTATGAGAGTCTCAAATGTTTATTTACAAACATTAATTAAAAGCACTCAAATCATATAGCTCCAAATTGCTTTTCAATGTAAGTTCTGTTAAAGTAGTACAGTTCTCAGTCATCTTGTGGCTTATTGCACTTCCGGAACCAGCTATTGATAAACTTCCTCTTTTACAGAAATTATTTCAGTTTGCTACCAGGACCATTTTTAATCTGAATTGAACCACCCCTTTTGGTTTCTTAGCTAAATCACCAAAATGTCCAGTTAGAAGAATTTAGCATTCTGCAAAAGAAGTTAGCAGCTGAGGTAAGAAAATTTCACACAGGCAATTTGGTTTCATCTTGCTTTATATACAATTTGTTTAAAAAACTAAAATGTCGTTAGTGTTTTAAACTTAAGTTGAACTCTGATTGTCTAAAGGTGTCTATAACATGTTTTTGTGGGTTTTTTTGCATAGAATTTAAAAATACACAGTGTTGAGCTTTCCTCAGAAAAAGATTATCATCTAGGTTTGTATAAGGCCTTTCAAGTTTATTCAACTATACTATTTGTTAACCTTAGCTTTGTAATTAAAAAAAATAAACTATAGCCATGGTGGATAAAGCTAAGGGTTAGAAATAAAACTAGATTCC
Organism: Propithecus coquereli; assembly: GCF_000956105.1. Classification (NCBI taxonomy): domain Eukaryota; kingdom Metazoa; phylum Chordata; class Mammalia; order Primates; family Indriidae; genus Propithecus; species Propithecus coquereli. The sequence continues at coordinate 2,023,795 of NW_012148408.1, read as the reverse complement.
ATGCACTATGACTGAATTTATACCCTCCCAATATACTGTTAAATTCTAATTTGCTTTCTATAAAATTTTCTTGTATATAATACAATCCATAGATTGAAATTATTTTTATTTTTTAAATCTTCTTTAGTTTCCATAGTAAGAACAGTTACCTTCGTTTAATTTAGAAAGAAGTAAATTATATGGGGTACTCAATTATCATTATATATGCCTTAGTTTTTACACAGAATTTTATATTGAAGTAATAATGATGACATGAAAATACTGCTCATTTTAAAAACTTACTAAGACAAAAATGTTATGATAAAATGTATAGACATATTCATATCACCTATGTATTTATGTCACATATTACTATCTGAGCCTTTAGTAGATAGCATGAGATACAGGAAAAAAAATCCCCAGAACACTAGAAAATTGATAATAAGCATAAAACATGCTTACACCATGAGTAAACCAGGTAATTACAAAGTAAATTTATTCTCTAGATGAAAACTGCAAAGAGAATTTTATATAGACCTATAAGTTCAAGGAAAAGTAAGTTTATAGTGGGTGACGTGCTTTTTCAACACTTCATAAATACTTACAACTTTCTCTTACAGCAGTCCATTTTGGATTTCTTTTAAGTATTATAGAAGATAGAAAATAAGGATTTTTATCTCTTTTTTAGACAAGACTTGTTTATACATTTTTCTGCTTCTAATATTTAGTTTATTTCATTATGTATATTAAAGGACAAAGTTATATTATTTTCACTCATATTTCATTAAATAATTTAATTCAAAAATTTCCCAGGAATCTTTGACATTGGTGTCTTTGTCATCACAGAATTCCATACATATTTTTAAAGGATTAGCTCAAATATAAAGTTTAATAGTGCCTGTGTTTTTCAACTAATTCCTACATAATTCTAATTAGAAGGAATGATTAATTCTGAGTAAGTCTGAATTTGCTAAACATAAATCTGATGCCTCTCAATGTCCAATCTTTAAAAATCACCACAAATATTTTAGTAAACTTACTAAATATGACAGTTTATAGGCCAACCATTCAAAACTCCTATAACTGTTTTCACAGAATTGTAATTCTTAAAAGATTAAAATGGGTTTTCTGGTATTTCTTTTTCTACCCTTTATATAAGACTATCTCCAAAAGTGATTTACATATTGTTCCCAGAGCGCTCACATCTTCTTCCTTCACAAAGCATTTTTATTGTATAATTGTTACTATGAAAGGCAGTGTAGTATACATAATGACATGTAACAGAAGGAAAGGGCTCTGGCAGAAGATGGGTATGGTTTCTGTATTAGTGCTGCTACTTAGAAGAGCTGTGACACTTGCCAAGTTACCCAAATTCTCTGTGTATGGGTTTCCTTATCTGTAAGATGAAAATACCAGCACCTAGCTCACTGAAATAGGACAGTGCCTAGCATTTGGTGGGTGCTCGGTAAATAGTAAATAAATGGTCATCAAATACTTTCTGTTGTACTTTAAGGTCAATTTCCCTTTCTGTTCTTCCTCAAGATATAGAATTGCTGTTTTCTTCTTTTTATGGTTTCAAAACTTCATTAGTTGGAGATACTACTACTGGAAAGTTTTAATCTATTATATTTGCATTATAACTTACTTTTATTATATCAAAGTAACTGGAACACAGATAATTATTTTGAAACTGCTATCTATACTTGCCTTGTCTAGGTATGCTCTCCAGATCTCCTTGATTCCCTTTAAATGACAAAGACATATTTCTTAACATACCCAACAGTAACATTTTTTAATGCTGCGTCCTTTATGTATTTATGCATATTTATAAAAATATGTCTAATACATGGGGACTCCTGCTTTACTGCAACTGCCTTTAACATGCTCAGTTAAAACAGTTCATGTTTTTCTTCTTCCTTTTAAAAATTTAAAATAATCTGTAAAAGCAAAGGACCAAAATTCACACATTGAAACCTCAATGTATCATCCATCAGCCTAAAATAAAATACTGCCATATGAAGGCTGACAAATTTGGGATTTGCCTGAGCAGCAGACTAAGGGATTTCTAGAAAACTCTTATACAAAATGGGCACAGGTTCTTTGTAGTAATTACCAGATATACTTCTGGGTAGTGCGAGGAAACAGAGAAAGCGAGAGAGAGCGAGAGTGAGAAAAGAATGTCTTAATGACACAGCAGGTAGGAGAGCCTGAAATGAAAGATAAGTTGAGTTTGAAAGGATGGTTTATGCTGGCCCTCCATCTTGAAAAGAGAGCTCCTCTTTGCCGGTTCTCTGCACCCACAGACACAAGCCAGTACAGGCAGCAGCATTCTGTGGTTGCTTTTTTCATCTACTTCAATCTTTTCCCCCAACTTCTTCATTTTACCCACTTTAATCTTGTAACTTAATTTCTTGTCAGTTACATAACCACCACCTTTTTTCAGCTGTTTAACTTTTCTTCAATACCTTCTCTAGTCAATTGACCTTCCTCTTTTCCATTTGTTGCTTCCTATAATTTTTGTTTTAGTTTTTTCTTTGTGCTATTTTATACTTTTCTTTGCATTGTCTTTTCATTTCATCTTATTCTACATTTTCTCCTCCTTTTTATTCCCCTGCACCACATTATTCTTTCCCTGCAGAAACAATGTTGGTACTTCAGATACATACCACTTATATATTAACACACTGACTGCCACACTAGAAAAACAAATTCTTTTCCTTGGGGCCATGGTGTTTTATTATGAAAACAGAATAAAAACTTTGAAAACAAAACGATCCTTTCTAATTTAATGAAAAATTTTTATTTTTTATTGTTTTCTGTGCCCATAGCTATGGTGAATAAAGTAAAGAGACATATGAGTTATACATGCTTCACAAGGACCCAGGCTCAAAACTAGTGTGAATTAAATACAACTCACATGACAGTTAATGTGTTAAAACATATATATGTTAAATAACTTTCCAAATTGGTAATAACACTGGTCTCACTACCCCTGGAAAAAAGTCAGTTTTTTCACTATTATATCTCCTATTTATTCTTCTTTTGAATCTTTCTCCTTCTTTTCTGGGCTATGCCAAATTACTGTAGTAGGAGTCTAACACGGATTCTAGCATTCTGATGTAGCAGATCCTAGGAGGGTAAAAATCTAACTTAAGAGTGGGAGAAAGTGGTAGAATAGGTCAAAAATGGAATTTGGTTTTAATACTGCTGCAATCCTTAAATGACAAGTGAAAATTTCATACACTGAATGTTCTACATACTTCCTATTGACATAAGAGGCTATGAACCTATCAAAATTGATCTTACAAACGAAACTGGGTTTATAATTGTGTTCCTCTTTGGGCTCTTTCCTTCTCTAATGCCATTTTCAGCTAACTGAAAAGAGGAACTGTATGGTTTCTTTATTTTAAGCTAAGTCACAAAAGAGGAAACATTTTTGGCTTAAGACAATTCATGACCTATATTTTCTGATGCTTAGATAGATAGCATTTTTTGAAAAACGTTTTAAAAATGAAACTTTGAAGAATACCATTTTCTAACAAAGCCTTCTTTTTGGTAATCTATAAGAATATCAGGTAGGAACTGCATGAATGACAACCATCTAGAGATGATTCGAATGCCCACATTTATGTCAAAAGTTTCCAATTTTTCTCTTTAAAATCTTTTGTGAAAGTGGATAAAAAGAATTTATTGGCTTAGATTTCAACTTCTTTGCTCATATTCTGGTAGAAGTATTAATAAAAAGTGAAATGGAAAGGAATGAAGAAGCCCAATACAAATTAAATGTTTACTGAACTACTGATATGTAAGACATTATGCTGCAGAGGAATCAAAATATAAAAACATTAGGCAGTATAGTGTAGTAGAAACAGCATAGGCTGTGGAATCAGACGGTCCTAGGTAAAAATTCTCAGTCTGTCACTGATAGTCATATAACATTGGGCAAATTGCTTAACTCATTTGAAGTTGTCTCTTTATCTGTAAATAAAAAATACTTTCACCTTCCTCATAAATTCATTTAAAGGTTAAATAAAGTATGTAAAACACCTGGGATAGGACAACCCATAGTATGTTCCAGATAAGTATTTTTATTTCTTCTTCTTTTTTTGCCTTCTTCAAGGTTCTTTATAATATTGTTCAAGGTGGTGGGAATAGTAAGAAAATGTGAAAAGTAAAGTAATAAAACATAAACAGTCATTTAAGAGAACAGAAGTGTGAGTGAGCTACATAAAGGAACCACAATGACAGTAATAACCAGGGGGATTCTGTGAATGGCTGATTTCTCTGGGCTGTGGTCAGTCACAGAGAATTTGATTTAAGAAGGGGAATTTAAACTGAGGTCTGAAAGATGAGAACCGGTTCAGACCCACAGTCGGAAAGCAGAAGAGGCCAGGTTTGGAGAAAAAGAACACAGTTGAGGATGCTGAAAAGCAGCATGATTAGAAGTATCTGCTTAGGGAAGGGGGAAAAAGCATGTGTTTAGAAAGTATGTAAGGTGGGGAAAGGGTGCACTTGGCTGGATAAGAAGTTTCAGTCATGAGATGTGAGTCTGGACTGGTTAACTCATGACAAAAGGAAGAAAACTCAGTTTACAAGTTTTAGCTTAACAGCAATGGGGAATCCCCAAAGCAAAGGAGTAGTAACTTGATCATGCATGTTTTTAAGATTAATTCATCAGCAGTGTGCAGGACAGTTCAAAGGTGAACTATTTTAAAGTTTTGGCTTGAAGTATTAGAAAGAAAATAAAAAGGAAGAGAATGTAAAGAAAAAAAAATCACCTTTTCTTCTCCTAAAACAGGGTTATTTATCTTCACTGCATACCAAGTAACAAGCAATGAAAACTACTCAAATATGCTAAAAAGTCTATTTATTTGCAAAATCTTTTATTACATTTTGCAAAAAAACATCAAATCTATCTTAGATTGGCCTATGATTCATAGAAGAACTACAGTTTCTAATCATATACACCAAGATCTAACACCCTGAGATTCTCCTTCCTCTAATTGTGCAAAACAAGTATATTACGTTCAAAGCTGAAAATTATCTTAGTATAACTCCTCACTTTAGAGATAAGGCAATTGAGAACAGTAGAGATCAGTGACTAGTTCTCATGATTAGATAGGTAGTTAGGTGGTAGAAGCAGAACTGGAACTTAACTTTTCAAGTGTTAGCATCTACCACAAAAAGCCCTACATGCCAAACTTACACATGTACCTTCTTTTCCTGTGCCCATATGTTATTCCCCCTAGCTAGAATATTTATTTATTGCTTAATTAATTATTACAGACATTTTAAGATTCAGTTCAAGTTTTATTTCTCTGAGAAAACTTCCTTAAAGACTTCTCAAGCTAGGTTAGTTCTTCTGTGCATCTCCTGCATACCTTTATGAGAAAACATCAAATTGTAATAGTTTTTTACCTGTTTATTTCTACCACTAGAACCTGAAACACCTGAAAGGCAGCATCTTTCTCTCTCTCTTTTTAATCTCCTAAACCTAGAACAGGGCCTCACGCAAAGATGGTATTTACCAATAAATGAATGAAAGCAGCAGCAGGACCATCTGAATAGGATTGACTCAACCAGATTCAGAGATCGCACTAGGATTTTGAGCTTAGGACTTTGAGTAGAAATGAGTCCTTTAAAAATACGAGATCCTAACATAAGGACATGGTGCTAGACATTGAGAATGCTGGAAAGATTACTAATATAACAGATTCTGTGCATAAGAAACTTAGTGGTACCATTAACAGAGAAGTTGAGAGAAGAGTCAGTTGTGAAGTAAAGATGAATTCCATTGTAAACATGTTGAATTTGCTGACAGTGGTATATATACATGGAAACATCCACCAAGAAGTTGTACAAATAGAATCAGAACAAAGGAGAGATTTAAGCTAGATGTACAGGTTTGGGAGTTGTGGCAAAAGGTGAGAAGTGAAATCTTACAGATTCAGGAACAAAGTAGATAGGGGTAAGGACTGAGTATCAAGTATTCATATTAAGGAGGCAGGAGAAAAAGAGCTAGTGAGAGTAACATGTAGGAAGACTGATTACAAACAGCTACTTGAATGTTAGTGAAGGAAGAGTCAGCAGTGTCAAATGTGGTCAAGAGAAGGGGAAAAAAGAAGAAAAGACAATTGAATTAGGTAATAGATGGTCACTGGTATTCTTCAAGGCAACAGAATCAATACATTTCTAGCAGTAAAGGGTAAAAAAAAGTAGAGAACACATGGATCCAGCATATAGAGCCCATGCACTGTGAGAAGTATGACTGTGAGAGGAAGGCCTATAATGTAATGAAGCTAGAGGGGGAGCAGGGGAAGTATGGATCTTATCAGAGAATTAAGAGAGAACACTGGTCTATGAGGTCCAAATGCTGTATGATGGGTTAGAGTATATTCAAGAGATGTTTACACTAGCCTACAGTGTGTCAAGTCTAAATTAGGAATGATAAATACTAATTGAGTACCTACCTACTTTATGCCAGGTATTATAATGAAAAGTCAACTATAACTAGTTACCAAATGATACCTAATTGTCTTTCTTTCTTTCTTTCATTATACAACCTCTGGTAAGGAGGAAACATTCTGAAATGGAGCCCAAGTATTTCATCTTAATTTTGTTTTGTGGACACCTGGATAACACATTTTTCTCAAAGACAGAGGCAATTACAACAGAAATACAGCCACAGCCTACCTTATTTAGATCATCAGTGTCACATGTCTCGGCTAATTCTCAAAACACCACAAGGAATCCTTCAAGTCAATCAACACAATTCAACAACATTTCTTCTGGACAGCCAACATCATCTGCCAAAGTTGTTGGTGAACAACCACCACCAGCTGTCCATGCCTCTTCTGGGAAACCAGCTGCACACACTTCTGCTGGACAACCACTTGCCTATAACATCACCAAATCACCAATACCAACGGTCAATACTTCCTTCCAGCAAACAGTACTACCTGTGTTCACCTCTGCCAGACAAACACCACCATCTGCCCATACTTCTACCAGAAAATCACCAACATCATTTGTCTATACTTCCACTCAACAACCATCGTTATCTGTCCACACCCCTTCTAGAAAACCAGTACCACCAACTGTTCATAATCCATCCACAGAACCAACATCAATTATCAAAAATTCACCTAGGGGTACACCAGGATTCATCTTCGAAACTATCAGTAACAAAGAAACCTCACATAAAACCAATTCTAGTTCAACAGCTGCCATATTAATTGGTATAATTCTGACTTCTATGTTGGTGGCGATACTCATGATTGTAGTATGGAAATGCTTGAGAAAACCAGTTTTAAATGACCAAAATTGGGCAGGTAGGTCTCCATTTGCTGATGGAGAAATCCCTGACATATGTATGGATAACATTAGAGAAAATGAAGTATTCGCAAAACGTACATCAATTGTTTCACTTACGACCTGGAAACCCAGCAAAAGCACACTTTTAGGAGACGACTTGGAAATTAAGTTGTTTGAATCAAGTGAAAACATTGAAGATTCCAACAACCCCAAAACAGAGGAAATAAAAGATCAAGTAAATGGTACATCAGAGGATAGTGTGGGTGGATCAACAATTGGCACAGCTGTTTCTTCTTCAGATGATACAGATCTGCCTCCACCACCTCCCCTTGATTTGGAAGGACAGGAGAATAACCAATCTGACAAACCCACAATGACAACTGTATCTCCTCTTCCAAATGATTCTACCAATTTCCCTCCATCTCTGGACTGTCTCAATCAAGCCTGTGAAGACCATAAATCTGAGATCAAACCATCATTTCCACCTTCCCCCGACTCACTTAACTTGCTCCAGCCGCCAGTGGATTTTATGAAAAATCAGGAAGAATTCAACGTTGAGATTCAGAGTCAGGAGTTCTCTATTCCTCCTGACTCTGATCAAGATCTTAATGAATCTCTGCCACCTCCACCTGCAGAACTGTTATAAATTTTACAAAGTGCTTTTAAGCTGATCTTCCATTCTTAAATGACTCCATCTTTTGTTTTTCTTTATATAATGAGATATATAAAATGGCAACTGGTAGTCAATTTTGATTTTTATTCAGGAACTATGTGAAATCTGCTCAAAGCCCACGTGCATAGGTGGAACTTTTTTTTAAAAAAAAGTTATTTAACAGTGATCTATTTACCAGTTACCGTACTTGTCTTTAAAATATAGTACATTTTACATATGTGGATGGTATACATGTCAATAACTTAACCATTCTGAAACAAGCAATCTACATATACTTGTATTACCCAATAGATATTTTTTCCTAAAAAGCTGTGTATGAACTTATTTTGAATAAATAAACTTATTTTCCCATTTCAAAGTTTGGGGTGGAGAGAAATAAGAGATTAAATACATATTCCAAGTTTTAAATTAATACCTCAAGTATTAAATACATATTCCAAATTTGTGGTGATGAGAGATTAAAATGCATGTTTGAGAAGAAAGAAATTTTTCTTTTTGGTTTTATTGGAAATAGTAAAACAAACATATTAAAATGTCAAACTGGGGCACTGGGGATATTTACCCTGAAAAAAATAAGAGCACACACCATAACATGTAAACATTTTCTTATAATATTGGGGAAGCACAAATTTTACAACTAGTCTCTTTAAAAAGTCTCTGCTTTACAAGCACCCAAACAAAATTGAATCTCATAAGGAAATTTAAAAAAAAATAGAAATTATGGTTTCATTCTGAATTTGGATGATTTTTCTAGGCAAGAAAGACGGTTCTAAACTTTTCACTAAACTTATACTTTCTGATACTAATCATCTAAACTCATAAACCACCTTTCTTTTTTTTGTTTTTTTTGGAGACAGAGTCTCACTCTTGTCTGGGCTAGAGTGCGGTGGCATCAACCTAGCTCACAGCAACCTCAAACTCCTGTGCTCAAGTGATCCTCCTGCCTCAGCCTCCTGAGTAGCTGGGACTACAGGCGTATGGCATGGCGCCTGGCTAATTTTTCTTTTTTTTAGTAAAGACGGGGTCTCACTCTTGCTCAGGCTGGTTTCGAACTCCTGAACTCAAACAATCCTCCCGCCTTACCCTCCCACAGTGCTAGGATTACAGGCAGGCGTGAGCCACCCCTCCAGGCCTAACCACCTTTGTTATGCAGAATTTCATCTTTATCCATTACCTGACAATTGATAAATAAACCCGAGTTATTAGAGTAGGGATGAACCTTTGTCAAAGTCAAGGTAAAGCGTGGTCATTGGCCTATGCTTGTGAAGATGCCAGTCGGTGTCTGAAGAAGTGCTCCTTTGCTCAATAAGCACATATTCTTCCTCATCGGCCCCACCCTAACTCTAGGGGTAAACAATCACTTAGAATGAAATGTAGTAGCCTCATTGATAGCTTAGTCTTGGAGAACCTCTCATAGTTTTGGGAGTTTCAGAACAGAATATAGTATATTTATTTGTAGCACTCGTGTTGCAGAAACCAACAAAGCTCCATCCTTAATAAAAACTTGTAAGCTTTAGGAGATTAGAATTTTTTATATTACACAATGTTTCTCCTTAAATCTTTTATGTCATCCCTTACTGACCATTAAAGCTTTTTATCTGCACAAACACTTCCTTGATGATGTTTATTGTCATATTACATTGGTTCTCTTCTGTCTTCCCCATTAAAATTAAAAGGTTTCCTTTCATGTGTTTTTGAAACTTAGCACTTTCAAGGCTGATTTACCCAGCAGCAATTTGGAGTTTGAGAATTTCCTATTATTCTTTTGAATTTTAAGCATTTTAGTTAGGATAAAGTATAATATTTTTATACTTGCTCAAGTATTTGACATGCCTTAAATCATCATAACTCAAAAACACTTAAGACTGTTACTTAATGGGCTCTTTCCATATTTTTACCCCTTTTACTACCTTATTTCCTGGCAGAAATATAAGGAAATATAGGGAAAAAGAAAGAAATATCAACTCTCCTAGATAAAACAGGAGCTGAGGACCTGGTCATACTGTTTTCTGATTTCTTTAAACACTACAGGCAGCTTTTCTCCTTCTGTTTGTTGTACAACAGGAGGACAGTACACTGGCAGCAGCTAGGTTTTTATGTTATCTTTCTTTTTCTTTTTTTTTTTTTAAAGAAATTCTCTGCTGGGGGAAAAATAATTCACATTTCTGCATACAATTTTCCCTACTGAGGTCAGTGGCAACCCTTGCTTAATCAGCAGGAAGAAATGCAAGCTAATAAAAGAAATACAGGGGAGAAGAAAATGCTGGAACAAAGAAAAACCTAGAGAAAAGATTAAAGAAACAGGATCCAGAAGAGAAAGTTTATTTCATGAATACAGCAAAAGAACAAGGCACAGGGGAATAAAAGGTAGACTGAACTTCATACCACATACAAGTGGTCCTCCTACCAGATTAGCATTAACCAGAGTCAGAAACAACCTTGAAGACCACTTGGTTCAACTCCTTTTGTTTGTTAACTGCTGAGAAAACAGGACTAGGGAAAGCAAGTGACTTGCTTAGAAGTGGTATTACAACCTGAGTTACCTCCTGACTCCTGGTCTAACACTCTTTTCACTAATAAAGGACCAAAGAGCACTTACTCCATGCATCGAAATATACATACATCATACAAGTATTCTATTTAGTGTTGGTAGTAGTACATAATGAATTAGATGAGGATGACCTGTAATTGTTGTTATTGCCTAATTCTGATCAAAAAGTAAAGTAGCAAAATATTTGAGCATCTATAATTAAAACATGGTGGTACTAGTATATGATTAAACAAACAGACCAAAAGAACAGAATAGAAAGTCCAGGAATAAACTCGAATATCAAATCAGTGGGAACAAGTACTGAGACAACTGGATGGATATTTGGAAAAAGATAAAATTGGATCCACACTTCACACTATATTAGAATAAACACCAAGTAGACCAGAGATCTAAATATAAACCATGAAATTACACAAGTAATAGAAGAAAGTATGGGTGAATTCCTTTATAATCTGGAAGTAGAAAAAGCCCTCCTAGCTGAGACTCAAAATCCAGAAGTAATAAAGAGAAAAAAGGTGGGGGGTGGGGGGGATGGTGGTAAAAAAAAAAATCAAATTATGTGAAACTCTTAAATGTCAAACATAGACCCACACACACACTCCCACCCCACCCTAATAAGAAGACAAATGGCAAACTGGAAAATAATTGCAACTTAAATCAAGACAAGTGCTAATATCTCTAAAATTTAAAAGAGCTCCTAAATATAGGCAGGTGAAAACCTGGAGCACAATAAAAAATTTGCAAAACATACACAAAAATAGTCACAGAAGAAAAATTTTAAACAGTCCTTAAAAACATATGTAAAAATACACAACTTCTTCATTCATAATCTTCGATCGTCCTCATAATTAGAGAGATGCATTTAAAATTATAGTGAGATGCTACTTACCTATCAAACTGACATAAATATAAAAATTCAACAAGGTCTACAGTAAGGCTATATAGAACTAGATATCCTGATACACTACTGGTGGGATTGCAAAACAGTATAGTTGATGAAGAGGAATTAATATCTGGAAAAATTCCTGATGCATTTACCATTTTACCCAGCAATCCTACTTCTAGGAATCTTTTGCAAAACTGTGAAATTATTTAGGTATAAGGGTATTCACCGTGGCATCATTTGTGAGAACCAAAGTCCAGAAACAACCCAGATGCACACCAATAGGGGATTGGTTGAATAAACCATAACAGATTCCCAAATGGAGTACTACGCATCACAAAATGAATGAGACAGACACTTACATACTGATGTGGAGTGGTCCTCAAGACATATTAAGAAAAAAAGGAACAAGTTGTTCAATAGTATATAGAGTACAAAGCCTTGTAAGAAGGGGGTATAAAACAAATAATATATACACAGAAATACATATTTTGTATGTTTTCAAAAAGAAATACTGTTAAGCTACAACCAAAAGCTAATAAAAATTGTCACCAATAGAAAGAAGGAAATAGGATGGAGAAGACAGAGAAGCAAGATTATTCTGAATATAATTGTGACTTAAGTGATCCTGAAAAACTGAAAACTGAAACAAATGGACCTAACTTTATGTCAAGTTGGTGACATAAAAATACAGAGAAAGGAATTATTTCACATTGCATCAGAACACAGAGTCCACTATAGACCCTTAGTGAAATATATGCTAAGAACAAACAGAACTGCAAAGAAATTTTAAACCTTATTCAGTAGTGTGTAATTTAATTGTAGAAATACTGGTATTATTTTGAAACTATTGTGGAATGATGCAAATAACCAGTTATGTTAATGATATCAGGAATCATTTGTAGGAAATATAGAGGATAGAAGAACAAATTAAATCTTCCAATGGAAGCAAAGAGGAAAAACCCAGAATGAGGGAGATTCTAGAGAACTGACTGAGTTATGGCAATAACCAATGCAGGGGGACGGAGGTGGCTGAAGGGACTGATCCACTTGGATTCTGACCTGATAATTTCTATTTTGTCAGTTCTTCCATTCTTTTAAAATACTTCATTGAGTACTCTTGGTTGTAGTCAGCAGGAAATTCAGTATAAATAGCCAACCATATTAACAAAAATAGACAATATTTGACTCTCAAATAAGCACAGTAAATTTAAGAAATAAAGGCGAACTGGAACTATTGATTAACATGGGAAGGCCATTCCCTGGCAGGTGGTTTGTTATGCTTTTTATAATGTTGGGGGTAATATATCCTAGGACACAAAAGAATATATGAATCAATTTACTATTTAATCTAGAATATAAAAGTTGCTTAAAGAGCTAATCTGAATAAGTTGTAACAAACACTTAAGTCTCTAAAAAATTATTCTTTTTTTTGGGTAACAGTAAAATACTATTATTTTATGTCATGAGAATTTCCAAAAGCGTAAGCTAAGAACAGATTGTTACAATTCAAATATATTGAAATGATCCCCCTTTCTCTCTCTCTTTTTTGTTTTAGAGACAGGATTTTGCTCTATTGCCCAGGCTGGAGTGCAGTGGCACAATCATAGCTCACTGCAGCCTTGAACTCCTGGGCTCAAGCAATCCTCCTGCCTCAGCCTCCTAAATAGCTGGGACTACGAGCACATGCACCACCACATCTCACTCCCCTTTTTCTTTTGGAGAAATTTACCATAATGTGTGAATAATGTGAAGTAACTTAGTATGTCCCTAAACCTGAAATGAGAAACACTGCCACTACTATTGTATTAGAATTTTCTATAATATGCAGCAGAATCTAAACTTGATACAGCCTAAACCCAAACTTGTTTGAATCTATCAGTTATTGAAATAACATGTCCTTTCTTTCAAACAAAAAGTACTGGTAAGTATAATGAAAATTAATAACTCTACTTCCACACTGATGTAAGAAGGCTTTCTAAAATTAAAAGGAGAGATTTAAGTGTTCAGTGAATTGACCCTCAGTCATCTCTCTTGAAGTGTAACAGTGTATACACAAGCTGAAATACAACTCTAAATGTCAATGCAACCATTCTCTATTTCCACAACAATACTGCTGAATGCAATATTTTTAACACATTACTTTTAAGCACTATGATTAATGACTGGTTTCTGAAATCCATAGAAAGAATCTTATTAAGAGTCCAACTGAACCCTCAAAGTAAAGTGGCAATAAAGCAACTAATCAATAAATTTCTAATGCTGCAGACTTTTAAAATGTAGATACTTTTTGAGGAACACTAGCTTTATACAAAAGGGGACTTCTATACTTTCTATACCTCTACACTTTGAAAACAAACTTCAAATTTTAATGCAATAAATTCTATTTAGGGTATATTTACCAAATAATGGTAAATGTAATTTTAGAGAAAAACAAAAGATTCAGTAACATGGCATAAAGGGATTTACCTTACATGTAATACGCTAATAATTGCTGATTATTAAATGGTGACATTTTGATAACGAAAATGCCGTAACTTTACCTTACATGTAATACACTAATAATTGCTGATTATTAAATGGTGACATTTTGATAATGAAAATGCCGTTAACTTTACTTGCTTTGTTCATATTTTTTTTATTTAAGAGACAGAGTTGCCCAGGCAGATGCTATTCACTATAGCCTCAAACTTCTGGGCTCAAGAAATCCTCCCACCTCAGCCTCCCAAGTAGCTGGGACCACAGGCATGTGCCACTACATCTGGCTCTTACTTGCTTTCTTTTTTAAGGTAAACTGGCCACTCTGAAAATTAGATTTGAGTTTTAACAGATTATTTAAACAATCAATCCACTGAAGAGTGGAATGGAAGCTATTATAAATCTGATTTCATTTTAAAATCTCATGACTAAAGTTTTCCCTTTTATATTATTTCATGTAATTTTAAAACTATTAAAATAAGTTGCTTTCTCGTTAAGATGGAATGTGAAATATTCTGAAGAAATCACTGAAAATTGATACTATTATTTTTAAAACATGAAATCAAATAAATGGTCATTTATACAGCAACAAAAATGACTCTGAAAAAAACAACACTCACATGCACTTACCAGCTAAAGTAAGTTTCATAAGGAAAAAAAACACTTTAACCCCAAATATATAAAATAAAACATGTTTATTTTACCATAAGGACTGCAAATAAAAGTATAAGATGCTCATTTTAAAATGTAGCCTAACTTGTGTGTAGCCTTGGTCAAATGATCTTTGCATAAGAAAGATAAAGAGAAAATAATCATATTTAAGTATTTCTGTTCCTCCTAAATAGGAAGATGAAACATTAAGTGGTTAATAAATTTGAAAAGCTAATTAAACATAGTAAGCTCCACGTTGGGGGAGAACATCAAAATCAAACATACTGTATTATATTTTAAAAAGTGACAGGACGATTGTATCATTTTAGAAAAGCACGTAAAAAAGCAGGAGTTAAAAATAGTTGAAATAGAAAACCACCCATGAGAAAGGACAAATTCATTTTTAACATTTTTCAACATGTAAAAAGAATGAAGAGTAGAGGCATTAAAAAGAATCACAAATTATTGATGAGGCAAATGTTAAAATGTGGAATCCAAGCTCAGACAAATACACAGAAAGAAGTAAGGGCCAGCTCTGTGTGCATGTCCATCCTATAGCAAATCTGAGATATACAGGTGCGCTTAACGCCGTAAATTTAAAAAAAAAAATTTGTCCATTTTGTTGTGTGTGCACCTCTTGCCATAAATTTGAGTCAGCACCAATGACAGCTCTGCAGTCCTCCTATGTGGTACTGATCAGGTGGTTGCAGAGCCTCAGCTCACAGCAACACAATGCAGCTGAGCAGGCAAGCACAGCCCACAGCCAGAAACGGTTCCGACTCTCCAGAACAAGACGACCTTTAAGCTTTAAGTTTCCCGGAGAAAATGAGATGCTGATGTTGAAGACTACACTATGGTAAGCTACTATTTAAATCAGTAAAAGACCGACTTCAGAATTTTTTTCCTTTTTTTTTTTTTTTTAAGAAAAAGTCAACGTTAAGATTGAATATATATTCAATTGCAAGTGCATGCACCAGAAATTTGCTGCAGTGTCAGTTGAGGGATTTCTTTTAAATATTCATTCACTTTGTAAGTAACACATTGTTTTTCTTTAGAACTGGCACTGAAATAATACAGTAAAAAATAATTTTATAAAACGTGAGGTTTAAAAGGTATGGTGTTTGTCTGGATTTTTCAAGTGCCTTAAAATGTTTTACAAGGATGTATTTATCCTAAAAAGACAAAGATGAAATTTCAAAGAATTGCTTTGATATCTAAATAAAATCTTACCCTACACATACACATTGACTATTATATTACTGCAGAGATTAAAAAAAAAAGACATGACAGCCATTTTTTCCTATCTGAGTAAGAAAGCATATTATCAAAAATAGTAATAGCTTAAGACTATAACTCTTTATTTGCAGAGAATGACATTTTATCATATTAAGGCTCTGGGAAGATGCTTAAGAAAGAATATGGTAAAAAAAAAAAAAAAAGGGAGGGGGGCGGAATAAAAGAGAAAATGCAGAAGAGAGTAGGGAGAGAGAGAGTCTCTCTCTACCACATAGCCCCAATTGAAGGATTAAGCATTTGGACTATAAATGAAGGGGAGCTTTGTTAGTTTAATCACTGGAACAATTATAAAAGGACTCAACAACAACGAGGTTTATTGAAAATTTTGCCTAATGCTAACTGACCCATGCAGATGCCTAAATTGTATTTGCATATTAAAAGAAGGGTGTATCTGTTTGTTTCCAGGCTTTGATGGAATATCAGACATTGAAAATGTCTCCCTGCCTGTTCATCCTTCTGTTTCTCACACCTGGTATTTGGTGCATTTGTCCTCTCCAATGTATATGTACAGAGAGGCACAGGCATGTGGACTGTTCAGGCAAAAACTTGACTACATTACCATCTGGACTGCAAGAGAATATTATACACTTAAACCTGTCTTATAACCACTTTACTGATCTGCATAACCAGTTAACCCAATATACCAATCTGAGGACCCTGGATATTTCAAACAACAGGCTTGAAAGTTTGCCTGCTCAGTTACCTCGGTCTCTCTGGAACATGTCTGCTGCTAACAACAACATTAAACTTCTTGACAAATCTGATACTGCTTATCAATGGAACCTTAAATATCTGGATGTTTCTAAGAATATGCTGGAAAAGGTTGTCCTCATTAAAAATACACTAAGAAGTCTTGAGGTTCTCAACCTCAGTAGTAACAAACTTTGGACGGTTCCAACCAACATGCCCTCCAAACTACTTACTGTAGACCTGTCTCATAATTCCTTGACACAAATCCTTCCAGGAACATTAATAAACCTCACAAATCTCACACATCTTTACCTGCACAACAATAAGTTCACATTCATTCCAGATCAATCTTTCGATCAACTCTTTCAGTTGCAAGAGATAACTCTTTACAATAACAGGTGGTCATGTGACCACAAACAAAACATTACTTACTTATTGAAGTGGATGATGGAAACAAAAGCCCATGTGGTAGGGACTCCCTGTTCTAATCAAATATCATCTTTAAAGGAACATACAATATATCCCACACCTTCTGGATTTACCTCAAGCGTATTCACTGTAAGTGGGATGCAGACAGTGGACACTATTAATTCTCTGAGCATGGTAACTCAACCCAAAGTGACCAAAATACCCAAACAATATCGAACAAGGGAAACAACGTTTGGTGCCACTCTAAGCAAAGACACCACCTTTACTAGCACTGATAAGGCTTTTGTGCCCTATCCAGAAGATACATCCACAGAAACCTTCAAAACACATGAAGCAGCAGCTGCAACTCTAACTATTCATCTCCAAGATGGAATGGTTACAAACACAAGCCTCACTAGCTCAACAAAATCATCCCCAACACCCATGACCCTAAGTATCACTAGTGGCATGCCAAATAATTTCTCTGAAATGCCTCAACAAAGCACAACCCTTAACTTACGGAGGGAAGAAACAACCACAAATGTAAAGACTCGCTTACCTTCTGTGGCAAGTGCTTGGAAAGTCAATGCTTCATTTCTCTTAATGCTCAATGTTGTGGTCATGCTGGCTGTCTGAGGGTCTGTATTTTCTGAAACTAATGAAAGCACTCCTCCCCGATGTACAGTTGGGAAAATATGCCCCTATCTAACCAGTGATTCAAGCTATATTAAGTATTCAAGAAAGCCAGTCTTAACATTTCTGACTGATGTAAATGAAGTAACTTGTATTAAATAAAAGAAGTGCACAATGTCTTGGTACTTGCTGCTATTTTACTGTCTTAATTAAGTAAAACTAATGAGTTTCTTTTTTTTAATGAAATGTTTTCTTTTTAAGGCTTCAATTTATTGCACAAAATATAAAGCATCTAAACTTTAATATGTATTTTATGTATGTTTACACTGTCAAATGTGGGAAAAAAATAAAAGGTCTATGCTCATAACTGTGTCATTTGGCTTTCCAGTCATACCAATTTTCTCTATCTAACAGAATCAAAATGACCTAACCATTTTTGTTCTAGGGTGCCTTGGTAAAGTCTTTAAGGAGAATAAAATGTTGGCGGTATCCAAGGATTTTTGCCACTAAAGTCAAGTCATGGCTGCCATCCCATGAATGCTTATGCCACATTATTATTTTATACACAAGCCATAATTGTTTTAAATCTAAATGATGTCCTGCTTCTGAGGAACTCTTGGCTACTTTACAGATTATATAATGAACAAAAGCTCTTCAAAAAGCTAGAAGACATTAAGCTTAGCATTTTAATAAGGAAACTTTAACAGCTTTGTTTTTGCATTTAAGAAAAGTATTAAAAACAATATAATGAAAAGTTTTAAAGTCAGATAAAGAAGCATTTTTAGTGCATATTTAACAGAACATTAATGGAAAATTTAAATATTTACGAAATTAAAATTCTACCACATGGAGAAGGAAATTACCTTTTATATATGAGAAATTACAATCTGACTTACATAAATTGAAAATAAGATTAGTTTAAGGCTAAAATCATGGGGTCTAACAAACTTGGGCAGTATGGGAGCATGGCGGGAGGAAAGGTGAAAAGGTAAAAGGGACGGGATTCATTTGGTGCTACAACCAAGTGATGAACCCAATAAAGCAGACTGAGGACCAGCGTTGGGCATGGGACAGATCTTGACACTCCAAATCAAACTGCACTGGGACTCTAACCACAAATATAAAAGTAAGCCAACTTATAAATCAGTGACAAACACAACAGCCAAGAGTCAGCAAAAGAGACCCTGAAACAAAGATAGATTAAAATGCAAGACTGCATAATTGAGATGGGTGAGACACAACTGAGGCATTTAATTTGTGAGAAATAAGGAAGAATGTAATTTCAAGGATTCTAGTTTAGGAACATTTCTATTGAGTGAGAGAGAGAGAAAGAGAGAGAGAGAAGTATCAATATTCTAAAATGCTCTTTTTTTCTTTTTAAGGCCCAGGCTTATGGAAAAATTACTATTATATTATGCTTCAATAATACGATTTCTGTCTTATGCTGTCTAGTACAGTGGCTCTTGAACATTTTTCCCCTTGGCAAACCTGAATGGCTCACTATGTCGGGGACTCTCACACCATGAAGAAACAGGGTTATTTGAAAAAGTCTCCTAAATGATTTTAAAATGCATTACCTCTCTAAACAGGCACACTGTTCCTACTCCCTTCCAAACACTGATCTAATACCCTCACCATCCATGATAGAGGCGAACTGCCTAGATAATCCCTACTCTACCACATGCTGTGTCTTATTTAAAAAAACATATATACTGAGTTCCAGAGAAAGTAGGTTTCTTAGAGTTAACTGTCTTTCACTCTGAGGGTGCCATGAATTCAGTGCTGTCTTAGAATTCCTACGGGGAAAAGTGGCAAGAGACTGGAATTATGGACTACAGTATTAGGAGCACCTATGGATTATGTTAATCCTACAGACATGCCTGCAGAATGCAAAGGAAAAAACTTGGCAAATTTAAAAGTAATATATGTCAAATAATCAGACTGTAAGTCCTTAGAAAGAAATACTATCTAGCTTTAAAGTACAGTTAACCCTTGAACAACATGGGTTTGAACTGTATGAATCTACTTACAGATTTCTTTTCGGCCAAACATGGAATGAAGATACAGTATTTGTGGGTTGTGAAACCACAAGGCCAACTGTGGGATTTGAGTATGCTATGAACTTTGGTATACATGGGGGTTCTAGAACCAATCCCCTGCATATACTGAGGGACAACTATAATTAGATAGTACTTCCTTCTAAGGAAATTGTATTCTTATCATTATTAATGGAAGAGGGCTTATTATTTGCCATTAAGACAAGTACTACTGTATTACAGGGATCTATAAACACGTCAAAATGCATTAGTCCTCAGCATCTACTCCTCAAACTCAAATATTTAATATATGTGTGTGTCTATACCTATATATACACACACATATATATCTATATCTATCTCTATCTATCCGGCCATCCCTAAGGCTTGGTTCTATTTTATAAGTAACTTGTCTCTGTCACTTCTCAGCTGTGCAACTCTTGACAAGTCATTGTACTACTCTAAGTCACAGTTTCCTCATCTATAAAATGGGCTACCAGAATATGCAGTGGTTTTTTCTGAGGAATAAACATAATTCACATAAAGCCTTCACAGTGTCTTGGCCCACTCACATTCCTAAATGCAGTAATGTTGCTGCTATTGTTGTGAGGATTATTATTATATCTGTACGTCCAAGCCCAATGCTGTGGCATATTCCCATATACAGAAACACTCAAGCTCTATACCCTAAGAGTAAGGGAATGCAAGGATGTGTTTGTTTCAGTTTCCACTCTTCCACCCTCTAGAATTCAGGTTTAGATATTAGTGAAATAGGGACCCAGAAGAAAGTCAGAGAAACATTTACTTATCACAACAGAATAAGGTGCCTTCTATGGCTAACTTAAAAGATTCCAAATATGCGCTATTCAATAATCTTCCATAACAATGCTATGAAGCAATAGCAAATCCTTTAACTGACACCAAAAATATCAGACAAGAGTCAATCTAAAATCCTTTATAAAATTGTTCCTTATAAGCTATATTTTAAGAACTAGATAAAGAATGATATCATGCATTGCAAACTACCACCCAACATCATGCTGGTGAAAAGTAATGTATAAGGCCGGGCGCGGTGGCTCACGCCTGTAATCCTAGCACTCTGGGAGGCCGAGGCGGGCGGATTGTTTGAGCTCAGGAGTTCGAAACCAGCCTGAGCAAGAGCGAGACCCCGTCTCTACTAAAAATAGAAAGAAATTAATCGGCCAACTAAAAATATATAGAAAAAATTAGCCGGGCATGGTGGCGCATGCCTGTAGTCCTAGCTACTCGGGAGGCTGGGGCAGTAGGATCACTTGAGCCCAGGAGTGTGAGGTTGCTGTGAGCTAGGCTGACGCCACGGCACTCTAGCCTGGGCAACAGAGTGAGACTCTGTCTCAAAAAAAAAAAAAAAAAAAAAAAAAAAAGTAATGTATATAGGCCAGGCGCAGGTGGCTCATGTCTATAATCTTAGCACTCTGGGAGGCTGAGGTGGGAGTATTGCTTGAACTCAGGAGTTCAAGACCCAGCCTGAGCAAGAGCAAGACCCTGTCTCTACCAAAAATAGAAAAATTAGCCAGGTTGTCATGCCTGTAGTCCGCTACTAGGGAGCTAGGTTGACGCCACTGCACTCTACTTGGGGCAACAGAGCGAGACTGTCTCCAAAAAAAAAAAAAAAAAAAAAGACAAGGCTTGATGGAGATAATAAACTAAGATCTCTCCATTCATTCACTCTTTCACTCAACAAATATTTATTTAGCACCTGGAACATACCCAAGGGTAAGTACAAGAGACACACTTTGACAGTATATTGTAAAGTTGCAATTATTTCCAGCATAATTTATGTATTAAGCCAATTCTGACAAACATTCCAATAAGAAACTTTTTGGAACATGACATAAAATACTTAAGTTCATTTGGAAAAATAAACAGGCAAGAAGAGAAAAAGGAAGAAATAGTAGAGTTATCTTAGCCTTTCCTGAGAAGGAAACGTACAGCAGCTATACTAATTAAGACAAAATAATAGTGGCATAAAAATAGAAAAGAAGACAACCACAATATAGATATGAGAGCACAATTAGAGCATAGCATACACCATAACTCAATATATGACTAAGCTTTACTTATTGGCTGTGTAACTTCAGCAAATTAGCTCTCTGTGCCTCCTTTTCCTAACAGGGTTGTTAAGAGAAGAAAATGAGATAATATATATAATGTTTAGAACAGTGCCTAGCACATAGTAAGTTCTTAATCATTGTTAACTTTAGAAGGAAAAATCGGAAATCAGAGGGGAAGAGGAAAGATTTGATAAACAATGCTGGGAAGTTTGGAAAACAATCCAATTTAACACTCACTTCATATGATACACCAACATAGTGAATCTAAAAAGATAACATTAAGGAGGAAGTCATAAAACCAGCAGAAGAATTTAAAAATATTTATAAATCTCCAGGTGGAAGGCTATTTGTTTTTAATTAGAAAAAGGAAAAAAAAAAACAAAGAAATCATCAATACATTTGTCTCTATGAAACCTCCAATTTCTTTATGCTAAAACAAGCCTGATAAAAATATTCAAATAGAATACCATGAAGGAGATTGTTAATCAAGAGCTCATAAAATAAGAAAAAATACTAAGATTCCCAGAAAATAAATGGGCAAAGGATACAAACAGAACATTTACAAGCTATGAAACATGGTGATTAATAAATATATGGTCATATGGCCAACCACATAGTTGAGAAATGTAATAAAAATGTGATACCATTTCTCATTATTAAGACAGCAAGTGATTTTTTAAAAAAATAATAAAAACCAATGGTGGGCAAGGCATAATGAAATGGCCACATTCACATATTGGTATAACTCTTTTGGACACAATCTGGCATTAAAATAAAAAACCTAAAATATTTTAACCTTTAACCCAGTAAATTCTAGGTAAATCATAGTACTCTTTCTAACAGTAAGAAAAATGAAAACAATGCTAAATATCCACCTTTAGGAAATTGAGTAAGTAAATGATGACCCACTAACCAGAATATTATGTGGCCAATAAAAACATTTATGAAGAATTTTTAAAAAATTGTGAAATGTAGAAATGCAAATATTAGAAAGATAAGCAAAAATTATAGGATATAAGCATATCCTATAGCATGATGTATAAAAACAATAACAAAAAGAAATATACCAAAATGCTAACACTGTATACCAAGCATGTTTTATTACCTGACTTGCTCTTGAAAAATACAAGAGATCTAAGAAAAGAGCTATTGAAATGCCTGTAAAAGGCATCTAAGTTGATTAAGAAAATGAGAAATGAGAAGATGCAAGATGAACTATGATCAAGAAAACTAGGCAGTATCATGAAGGTAAAGATCAGAGATGAGAGAATCACAACCGAAATTCTTGGAAGCATGTATACATTGTATTAGCTTTAGCTCTACACGGTCAATGGCAGGAGTGTTCCTTCAACAAATCTAACCAAACAAGCCCTTTTCTCTTCTTAAAAAAAAAAAAAAAAGGACAACAACTAACAGACCCTTCAATAATTCTGCATATCTCAGAATAAGCTCTAAATTCTTAATATGGCTTACTGTGTGACCAGGTCTTAGCTTCCCTTTGCAATATCATCTTAAAGTTTTTCTTTGCTACACTTCTCTCCCTCTTCTTGACCTGGCAAACCCTACTCATTGTTCTGATTTCACAATGCTCCTATAAGTTTTTTTTTTGACCATCTTTATCTGAATTTATAAATATAAGAATGAATTAACACGGATTAAAGATGTGACTAGTGGGCTAACAATGACCAACTTAAGACGACCAAGTCAAACCTCCAAGTTTTATTCTGAAGTCTAAGTTTCTTCCATTTAGTTCAAAGTTATAGTTTCAAAGTCCTGAGAAAAGAAAAGGGAAGAATGAAGGACGCTTTGGCTAGGCTACTACTTGTCATATAAGAAACTAGTTCTGGGTAGTGTGGAGTTACCTTTGGAAAATTCTACAGAAAGGTTAATTCTGATACCTGTGAACAATTCAATATAGTAAATTGCTCAATGGAAGTCAGTCCAGGAAGTAGAAAGATATGTCACCTAAACGTGTTAATACTGTGTTAAGCAGATTAGTTTGTTTCACACTTTGAAAACTGTGGTGCAAAGTGAGGTCTTTAGGAAGCTCAACTTTTAAGAAATGCCATTTTTGTTTAACACACCTTAGTCTGTTAAACATATTTAAGAACAAGGTCAGATGTATGCTCAATACACTCATTTATCCTTGTCTGGAAACCCTGGCCTGAGATTCTGAACTTGTTGGAAGTCACTGATGAGATCAAAGCACAGAAATTAAACACGGACACATGCAAACGACAAAACTCGTTGGTTCTTGTCTGATCAAAATAATTCTAAGTTTAAAGCATACCGTGGTTTAATAGAAAGAGCATGACAAAATTTTGTCACCTACGGTCTGTGTTGTTACTTTTGGCGATTAACTGTGTCCTCTGGTTAAAAAAAAAAAAAAAAATATATATATATATATATAGTTAAGAATGTGTATTCCACAAGGGTGTTTTAAGGAATGGATTAAATCGTGTATATTAAAGCACTTTGTAGGTGTTACATAAACATTGTAATGAATGTTGCTGTTCCTTATATATGAGATGCTTGTGTAATTAACAAGATTCCTGTGTAATTAACAAGACTGAACCTATAATGGTACATAATTTCCCATGTATCTGCCCTCTTCAGTTATGCTTCAAATAATTAGTTTACAAGGTTTGTTATTTATTTATCCCACGGGAAAATTAATTTAGCACTAAAAAATCAGATATCTGGATATTTCACATGGATATCACAGGGCCAAGTATCAATAGATCTGATGAAACTCTCATATCAGGAAATGTAGTTTTTCACTTTGTGTTATTTTGTTGCCTATAGTCACAGTTCAAACAAACTAAACACTGCTGGAAGCCTGAGGGAATTCAAATGTTTGTCAAATGCTTGCCTCAACAGAAAATAAACTAAGATCTAACAGTTTTTCATTGAGACAGAAAAAAATAAAACATCACTAAGGGAAGACAACGATGCCATACACCACAATAACCACTGGGAAAGCCCTCATTTGCCATCCAAAGCCTCAGCGACCACTATCACATCTGAGATACTATGTAGTGTAAGAGTAACTGGCATACAGCCATGTCCATTTACCAATTCTATTACTTAGACATTATATACTCAGCTGTTATTTCCCCATACAATGACAAATAATCAAAGAAAGTAAATAACCGCCTAAAAATAATTTCATCTATTTATAGGGTCTAATATTTCCTCACAGTATGGCTTTTCTACAACAATGACATGAAATCTTTCCTGTATCTAAAATAGACTTGGATAAAATATTGTAAGTCTCTTTCCCTGACTAAATGCTACATGAAAGCTGTGGGTCATTACATAAGAGCTAGAGACACACTGTGAAAGCTAAAGTCTTTTTAAAATATATTACAATTAATTAAATGATCGAGGAGTCACCTGAAACTAGTAAAACATCTTCATATATTAACTATGAGTTGACTAAATTCAGATATAAATGTCACACGATACACATAAATTTCTGTATATTTCTTCAAGGCAGTCATGTTGGGTCACTATACTTTTATTCCAATGATACTGTCATTACTGAAAATATCTTTGGGGCCCTTCCTTTCAAATACCACTAAGAGCTAATTTATAAGTTACATAAGAAAAACCTCATTTTAAACAAAAAACAGTATTACTAAATTTGATATTTTCTTATTTATAAAAAAAATTCAAGTGTGAAGATTTTCCTACCACATTCTAAAAGAATGTGCTTCAGACTTTGACAGTACTTTCAAAAA
Organism: Propithecus coquereli; assembly: GCF_000956105.1. Classification (NCBI taxonomy): domain Eukaryota; kingdom Metazoa; phylum Chordata; class Mammalia; order Primates; family Indriidae; genus Propithecus; species Propithecus coquereli. Next base: position 1,998,367 of record NW_012148408.1, on the reverse strand, counting down.
ATTCCCTAAAATGTTGTGCTCAAAGGCAACATGGTTTGAAGTAAGCACATCATCTTCAACAGTGACTCTTCAGAAGAGAACAACATTCATTTGGATGTATTTATTCTTAGATGCTTGTTTTAGAATTTTTTCATATTGTTTTATATAATCAAACTTCTTAAATATATCTCAGAATTACTTCCTTTCAAGGGTTACATACTTAAACTACAAGAAGTAAACTACAGTTAACTGAAAAAACAACTTTTACAGAGCAATAAATGAACTATAGTTACTGTCATTTTTTGTATACGTCAAATCATAACCACTACATTATTCAGCATTTATCAATCACTAAATCATCTTCGTTGAGTAAAGCAAAGCCTTGTTTCACTAACACCCAAGCCCACTCTACTTCTATAAACCAAGTATCACAGAAAACAAAACCATCCAAGGAATCTTTTGGCTCAATTCTGAACTTCAATTCTAATCACTAGTATTCAATCAAGTCTTCTTCCTTCAAGCTACAGTTGTGTGTCTATAATTAAAACTGGTAATTAGTTTTAATACTATCATTGAATGTTACATATATATAATTAAGGCCTAGATTCATTTATTAAGTGTTCTAAGAAATGCCATATACTCTGATAGATTCTCTGTATATTCAGATAAAGACATCTAAGACCTAGGAGCTAAAGGTCCAATGTGTGAACAGAAAAATTATATTCCAACGTGGTCACTGTTAAAGAGTAATAGAATTTGCTATGGCTTAGTAGAGGAGGGATTAATCAAAATTTGTCTAGAAAGACAGACAATGTCAAGTGTTGGGTATATGGAGAAATTAGAACTTTTTTTTTTTTTTTGAGACAGAATCTCACTGTTTTGCCCGGGCTAGAGTGCCGTGGCGTCAGCCTAGCTCACAGCAACCTCAAACTCCTGGGCTCAAGCAATCCTTCTGCCTCAGCCTCCCGAGCTGGGACTACAGGCATGCGCCACCATGCCCGGCTAATTTTTTCTATATATTTTTAGTTGTCCAATTAATTTCTTTCTATTTTTAGTAGAGACGGGGTCTCGCTCTTGCTCAGGCTGGTTTCGAACTCCTGAGCTCAAACAATCCACCAGCCTCGGCCTCCCAGAGAGCTAGGATTACAGGCGTGAGCCACGACGCCCGGCCGAGAAATTAGAACTTTTATACATTGCTGGTAGGAATGTAAAATGATGCAGCTGCTTTGGAAAACAGTTTGGCAGTTCCTCAAAGGTTAAAGACCTGGTTACCATATGACCCAGCAATTCCACTTCTAGATATATATCTAAAAAAACTGAATATATATGTCCACACAAAAACTTGTATGTATAACATCCATATAATGAAATATTATTTAGCCATAAAAAGGAATGAAGTTCTGATACATGCTACAACATGGATGAACCTGGAAAACATTATGTAAAGTAAAAAAAAGCCAGTCACAAAAGAGCACATATTGTGTCATTCCATTTACATGAAACATCTAGAATGTGCAAATTCATATAGATGAAAAGTAGTTTAGTGGTTGCTAGGGGCTGGTGGACGAGGGGGAAAAAAGAGGAGTGACTGCTAATGGCTATGAAGTTTCTTTTTGAGGTGATGAAAATGTTTAAAATTAAATAGTGGTGATCAGTGTACAACTCTGAATATGCTAAATAGTACACTTTAGAAAGGATGAATTTTATAATATGTGAATTAAATTTAGTGAAGCTTTTAAAAAAAAAAAAAAACTTGACTAGAGGTGTCAGAGTCAGGTTATTGAGATGGGTCTTAAATCCAAAGTAGGAGTTTGTTCTATGTTAAAGGAAGGGCATTCAAGGCAGACGGTAGGTAAGCCTATGCAAGAGCACAGTGGCACGGGAGGATGTCAGGGCGTGTCAGAGAAGGCAATGGTGAGATCGTCAGTGTAGCTGAAGCACATAGTGAGGCATACAGCAGGGAGTCTGGAGCATCCTTCTATAGATGTTACTATACACTATGATGATTAACTAGTCTTCTATTATTACATTTAAATGATCAATTGAGACAAATGGTTGTAAGACTATTTTTCCTACCCCTATACTGAAGGTAATGCACAGAATATTAATTTGGCGTTCTGAGCTTTCTGGGAACACTTTATGGCTTTGCCAGCTCCTATGGTTTTCTCAACAACTGCCCTGATGATACCCTCAGCAGTGTATCATGAAGATACTTTCCTGAGAAAGCTCACACAGGCTTACTTGGAACCACATCAATGATGGTAGCATCATCAGATTTCCAGAATATAAGGCCAGCACGTAGCCTCTTACCAAAATGACTTTTAATCTTCTGCTTTGGAGCCCAGCAATTGTGCAAGTAAGGTAAGCAGTATAACAGATTATGAAGACACTTGTATGTGATGCTAAGAATAAAAGGTTTATTTTATAAGTGAGTAGTTTTTTGAAGTGTGATGCATATATGATTGGGTGGTATAAGAAACAGGCATTTAATAGTTCTGTATTGCTTTTTACTGTTACCTTTTGTTTACCGGTTTTCTAGTTATGATAATCAATACTGATTTTCCACTCAAAATATAAATTTTCCTTTAAGAAAAAAAGTCAGTAAAAATATTGAGTAAATAACAGCATGGATGGTCAAGAAGACATGGTAAAAATCCCAAAAGTGATGTATGAATGCCATAACCAAGAAAATTTAGCCAACAGGAGCAAATAAAGGGTTTTACCTACAAGTGACATATTTTTATTTCAGAGAGATCTTTCTGGCAGTAATGTGGGGGACGGAGGAGGATGGGGTAAAATACTGGTGACAAATAATCCAATCAGGAAATTGTTGCAATAGCCTAGACCAGACGTCAGCAATCTATGGCACACTTGCAATATCCTGCCCAAAGGCTGCTTGCGGCCTGTTTTTGTATGGCCTGCAAGCTAAGGATGATTCTTACATTTTTAAAGCGTTGTTAAATTAAAAACAAAAAAAAAAGAAAAGAAAATTAAAAAAAACTTTATGTGGCCTATAAAGCCTAAAACACTATTTAGTCCTTTACAGAAAAAGTTTGCCAACATCAGCTTAGACGACTGATGACTACCGAGTCTGCAGTATGAGGATAAAGCACAAAAAAATTTCTGAAACAGAATCAACAAGACGTAGTGACGAATCAGATGTGGTAAGAGTAAAAGTGAAGACTGATGCTAAGGCTTGTATTAAAATCTCAAGGGAGATGGGAATACCATTATCCAAGAGAGGACACAGAAAGGAGGAGAGTATCTTTTTAAATTTAAATCATTTTTTCATTGGTTAGGAAAAATAGGAATAAATTACAACAAGCCAAAATTAGATAACAGATTTATAATACAAACCTGATCAAAGATGGGCATTTGCCCCCAGAACATGTATTTTACAACTAAGGAGAAATGTGCTCTTTTTTCTGTGTTAGATTTCTAAAATGAAGAGGCTGATATTTTATCGTAGAAGAGAATCATGCGTATGTACAATTCTAAAGGTACTTTCAATTAAGTCTACCATAACAATAGCTGTCTTTTTGCATATTTGCATATTAGCTGTCTCAGGAAAAGTAACTGTCCACACTGAAAAGCCATGTTTCAGTGCTATATAGTACTAAAATGTTTTATAATACTTTTAAACATAGGTAAAAACCTACTAGTAGCATGATAAAAATTTTAATCCTGAAAACCTGAACTGCTTTCAGAAATAAGCAAACGTACATAAATTCATTTCAAAATTTTAAAACTTCTATTTAAAAGGGACACAGGCATAGGTACAATGAGCACAGACATGGTGTAAGACTTAATAGGATTTTCTAAAAAATAAAAAAATGCTATCATTGCCAAGAGAGTATATGTGCAATTCCCACTCCAGAAAAGATCCAGTGTTCTTTTCATGAGACTAAAGAGAAAAGTTACAGAAGGGAAAACTGGACCTAATTGTTTCTAGAGTAAGATACTAAAACTTTAACTTGAAATCCTCAATAAACTGCTATATATTAAATTTATGATCATTCAGGTTGATTTTAATAAGTTAAATTACTTTTCATCATTTTTTAAAAGAATTTTGGAAGAATCAATATGTGAAGGCAGACAGAAAGTTCTGGAAACATCTCAAAAATAGTAGGTCAATTCAAGGTAATATAAGTATATAAAGAAAGATACTGTTTTTATAATTGATAACTAGTCTGAAAACTCCAGCTCTAAACATGAAAAACTTAGATTTATCAGATAAAAATTAACAATTGACAGCATAGTTATGATTCTTAAACCAATAGAAGCTACCTGCTTACCATGTGTGGGCACTCTAATAAATGCCATAGAAATATTACAATTAATACTCACAATAAACCTATGAACTTGGTATAGATCTACAATCCCTTATTTGAAATCTTGGGGGTAAGATGTATTTCTGAATGTAGAACTGCTCAGATTTTAGAAAGATGATACAGTGCTCATACTGTCTACAACAATTAGGGATCCAGCAGGAAAGAGGAGGCACACTCAAATTGGGATGTTAGAGATTACGTATAAAGCAGAAGGCAGGGTTTAAAGAAACTACAAGAAATAGTGAGATACTATACCTGAAGTAGTGGGGGGAAGGAGCAGTTAGCAGAAAGTGGACACATAAGGTTGTGTGGAGAGGGCTGCCCAAGAAAAACCATATCCTTCATGGAGGAAGGATGCAGCCAGCCCATAGAGACCCTGCAGTACGGGAGCTCTTCCCTCCAATCTCCTGCTTGTACTCCCCACAGGCCAGCTGAAAGTCAGAGAGGAGAGGAGCCCAGTGATATTCTCTACCCAGGCCAGCCTCTCAGAGTGTGGAGTAGGGTGAAGTATAGAGTGGATGTGAAGCGGCAAAGGGAAAGTATCCAGCACGTAGTTGTATTAGCACAATCTAATTTCTGTCACAAACGACCCCAAAATACCACTGGCTAAAACAACAGAAGTTTATTTCTCACTGATACCATGGCATCTAATGGTTCTACTATCTTCTATGGTCTTGGAGACCTCTCCACTCAACCTTCTGTTTCTATTAGGCATTGACAGAAGCATGAAAGAATGGAGGACTGATGAGAAGTTAGACAGCAGGCCTGGAAGTGATAAACAGTTGACCTTTGAACAACATGGGTTTGAACTGTGCAAGTCCACTTACACATGGATTTTCTTCTGCCTCTGCCACCCCTGAGATAGCAAGACCAACCCTTCCTCTTCCTCCTCAGCCTACTAATGTCAAGGCAACAAGGATAAAGAACTTACGATGGTCCACCACCACTTAATGAATAGTAAATATATTTTCTCTTCCTTACAATTTTCTTAATAACATTTTCTTTTCTCTAGCTTATTTTATTGGAAGAATATAGTATATAATACATATAACATACAAAATGTGTTAATTGACAGTTTGTGTTATTGTTAAGGCTTCTGGTCAATAGTAGGCTATTATTAGTAGCAGTTAAGTTTTGAGAGAGTTGAAAATTATACGTGGATTTTCAATTGCACAGAGTGGGGGTTCGTGCTCCATACCCCCACGCTGTTCAAGGGTCAGTTGTGCATCTTTGGAACCTACATTTTACTGGCCAGAACTAAGCCACATGGTATCATCTAACTACAAGGGTGTTAAGACTGTACACTAGCCTTATCATGTATTTGTAACACCCAGTGAAAATTGGGACAGCACCCCAAAATCAATCTAATATTTCTGCAATGAAACATTAATATACACACTAAGTGGGACAAATAAAGAAATATAATAATAAAGATAGCAAAAAGCCTCACACCAATGCAGGTGAGATGTTTCTACCCAACAAATTTTGGTATCAAACTTTGACAAAAACTTAAAGTTTTCAGAGGACTTTGGATTTCAGATAAGGGATGAATGTGCATTATGATCCACATTGTACAAATGAAGAAATCCTCTCAAAATAGCAGCCAGAAAGTAGAGATGAGACAAACTCAAGTTTATGCTTTGTAAATTTATCCTAATCATGCAGGGAAAACTGCAAATGACCAAGTCTCTTACTGTTTTAGACATCATTAATGATGTCAGTCCTCAGGCATGCAGAAACAGGTGGTATTTCAATGAATTCCAATGTTTATTGTGTCCTATTCTTTATAAGCACTAGAATAGGACACTATCCTAGAACGTAGAAGGTATGCTAGAAGGCAGAAGAAACAGTAAGAATAAGAGGTGGTATCTGACCACAAGAAAGCCAGAATATGGGCAAAGAAAGATTTAGGATACATCTATAGTTAAAAACAGATTCTGATAAGTATAAAGTCCTAAAATGACTGACTCTGAGGCAAAGAATTAGGGAATGTTCACATAAAAGGTCCTGACATCAGAGCAAAACCATGAGAAAGAACAGAGGAAACAAAGCATAGTAGTCTCCCCTTAACCTCAGGGGATACACATTAAGACCCCCAGTGGATGCCTGAAACTATGGATGGCACCAAACTCTAAATACATTATATTTTTTCCTATACATGCATACTTACGATAAAGTTTAATTTATAAATTAGGCACAGTAAGAGATTAACAATAACTAATAATAAAACAGAACAATTGTAACAATATAATAAAAGTTATGTGAATGTGGTTTCTCTCTCTCTAATGTTGTACTGTACTCACCCTTCTTGTGATAATATGATATGGTACAATGTCTATGTGATGAAATGAAGCGAGGAGCATTTTTGATGTAGCACTGGGCTACTACTGGCCTTATGACGTACGTCCAACTTGTTTATTTCTGGAATTTTCCATTTAATATTTTCAGACTGCAATTAACTATGGGTAACGAAAACTGCAGGAAGCCAACACCTAGGATAAGGCGGAACCACTGCGCTTTGGGCAGATAAGGGAGGCTGCACAAAGATACAAAGGTGGAAGTTATTTGAAGGCCTGGATAATGGCAAATTTTTGTTTGGGAACATTTGAGTGCTGGAAAGTTCAGAATTTTAAATTTCACTTAATCATAATCAAGAGGCCTGAGGAGCTTAAGATTAATAAGAGAAGATAATGAGAAATCCAAGGTTGGAGAGTTATTTGGGTAGGTGATGATGCAATTAATGAAGAGATTATGAGCAAAATATATCTGGATGCAAGAATAGGAATGGGAAATGTTGAATTGTGAATTTTAAGTAAGTTGAGATTGAGGTGTTTGAAGCACCAATAGAGAGCTGTATAAGTCTAGTATTTGAAAGGTCAGGATTAGAAAAATAGAATAATACACATGGAAGCAGAGTATGGAATGATGGACAATGGAGACTAGGGCGGGCAGAGACGGGGAGGAAGGTGGATGATGGGAGGTTGCTTGGGGGGTACAATGCGTGTTGCTTCAATGATGTAGGCACTGAAGGCCCTGACTTCACCACAATGTAATAAATTAATGTAGCAAAACTGCACTTGTACTCCATGAATATATACAAATAAAAAATAAATGTAAAAAAAGGAAAAACAGAAAAACTCACTGATAGTCTACTGAAGTCCAAAATATTATTATTATTATCAGCTATATACCCCCCAACAGGAAATCCACAGAATCAGCAAGTAGAGAGAAGACAGTACTAAACTGTAAATTATCTTAGTACTCTGATTTATTATAATATTTACTCTGGTTGCCAAGAGGCTTTGTTAGTTTACTTCTTAGATCTGACCACACTAACCTCCAGGTAAGTGAGGTTATTGTATGTACCATATAAATAAGATTTAGCAAGCATTTGCTCTATTCATTGAGAAGGAAAAAAACTTCATAGTACAGTAAAACAAGTGAGGAACATGTATTGACTTGTACTTCTACCATTATGTAGCAATTTCCTTGTATGACAACACCATTGTTCCCAGCTCTGCAATTTTTGAAGAGTGCTGGCCAATGTGATGCAAACGTTAGCACAATACAACCAACTTCCCTGTATGCTAGTTATCAAGAAAAAGGACCAACCAAAAGATAAAATTCCTTTAAAAAATTTACTAATGTGCTTCAAGGTGGGTGGTTTAACACAGTAAAAAAAAAAAAAAAAAACACAAAACTTTGCAAACTCAGTATGAAAGTACCACTTTCACATACAATCCTTTTCTTATTAGGTTTCATTTTAATAAAGTTTAACTTCTTTTCTAAAATTTTTAATTATTTACCAAGAAATTAAATTCCTGGAATGTGCTATTATTATTTTTAAAACTTCAGAATAATCATGGCTAGAAACTACCCTATAAACCCATACAGAGATGCTCTAAGAAAAAAAAAATAGACACCTATATTTAAAATACTTACCTGATTTTAAATCATGATAATCACAGCAGGCAAAATAGTATATTCATCTAGTTAGAGTTAATCCAGTGAAGAAATTCACTAATGTATAGGTGAATAGAGGAATAACAAAGTGGTATTCACCAGATTCTTTAAATAAGCAAGTAGACCTTACAAAGACTTTATTTGAATTCCTTAATCTCTGCGAAAGTCTATCTGTTTACAACAGTTGTTTGGAAAACACTCAGCTGGATACTTCCAAGGAACAAATAGCAGGTCAAGTTTAGAGCACATGACTTCCTCACTAATTATATTTAAATAGCATGCAATGAGTGAGAAATCAGATTCCCCATAGGACACTGGAGAAAGCCTGAATTCTTAATCTTCAAAGAAAAATAGCAAAAGGTAATATTAATTTGAAATATTCTCAATTACATATTAGAGCCAATGTAACTTTCAATATATGTACTAGATTTCTACAATTTAGGTCTGAGCTTTAAGTTTTTAAAAAAATGATAATATTTAACCACACCCAGCATGGACTAGTTGCATTATCTCAAATGTGATAAGCCATTAGATTTTAATGCAGAATAAAAAAAAAATTAGCCTTTACTTTAAAAATGGGTTACTATTAAAATTCTGGTATATGTATATATACTATGTCTTTACAGCCCACATCCAAAGAATATTCAACTAAGATAGACTCAAGTTTTAGTTTTGGTCATTTTTAGATACACATCCTCCAGCAGGTTATGTCCCTATGTAAACCCATTTGTAAAATGATTTTGGTCAATTCTAAATTTCCTTCTTTCTTAAAAACTATGAACTTGTCTAAGGACTAGCTTTTTTAAAAAAATAAAGGAAACCTTATCCCAGCACTGTGGAAATCCTCTGGTTCAACCTCTTTTAGTCTTTGGAGTAAATATTTTGAAGTAATATCCTAATTTGTGATCTAAACTTAAACCTTAAATTATTGGAATAAAGGCTAAGAGAAATTTCAAGAAAATGCCAATATTTATTTCATTACTTCTTTTTTGTTACTCTACTCTCCCAAACTGCTTCTCATCCTTTGCCCCTATCCTAATCTATATTGATCTTAAGCCCCCATATTTATTGCATTGGATATCTACTGTTTTACTTTTTTCCTTTTTTAAAAAATAGAAAAACCCAATTAAGCTCTTTTTCAGTCTTTGGATTGTTTTTGCCTTCAGTTGGTGCCCAGAGATAGAAAATGGATCTTATGTCAGCAGATGCTGAGAACAAAGAAAAGGAAGCTTTTTATTTGTTCACTAATAAACAATGAAAAAGCAAACATTTATATAACATGAAAGTACTGATAAACACAATTAAGGATATACGCTTGCCTTTTTGTGATCCAAGTGTTAGATTAAATTTATATATTTTGAAACAGAGGAGAATGATGTTCAAGCTATTACTGATTATAAGCCTGCTCTTCATGTTTGCTGACAACATTCTGGGAACAGCTACATCGGCAACTTCAAATTCTATGGCAACCTCCACACCTGGGACAAGCCTGCATCTGCATTCTAGGACCAGCCAGAATCCTGGGACAACCCTCAGTGTTGGAACCAGGCTGAATCCTGGGAGTAGCCCCAATCTCAAAACAACCCGAAATCCCCAGATGCCTCCGAATTCCAATCTGATTCTGAATACCAAGACAACCCTGAATACATCAGCGACCCCAAAGATAGTCACGACTATGAAAATGAGCACTGTGACAAATGGTAGCACCATACTTAATCTAATGGACAATATTCCCTTTCTTTTCTATGTAATTTTTGCTGTTTTGTGTGCACTCAGGCTGAAATGAACTTGAACTGCCTGAATTCTTATCTCAGTCCTTATTACCTGAATGACAAGTACACTAGGAAAATAAAATTTATTTCAACTTACTACATAAGAAATTATCATTATCCTAACTTGATTTGGTTGTTTGCAAATTTTAACTGTGCAAGTTTATTATCTTAATATGATGGTTTCCTTACCAAAAAAAGTATGCACTATTCTATTAAATGTTAAAACAAGCAAAATACCATGTTTGCCCTTTAAATGTTTGCAAAACTGAACTGAAACTCAGATATTTACATTAAAGGTATAAGAGAAGAGAATACATAGGTGGCATTTAACCAAAGTATGTGTGTGTGTGTATGTGTGAGAGAGAGAGAGATGAGGGATCAGGGACGGGGACTAAAAGATAAGGGGTGGTCTGAGGGAAGTTGTTTTGTATTATTTTATTTTTTTAGTCCCCTCCTTGGGACCCAACTGGGCTGTGCTCATTGTCCAGCCGGGGCAGGGGAGCCTATCAAAAAAAAAAAAGTTATTTTTTATTAAATAGACAAAAAAGTGCTAATCTAATAAGGACAAACTATAGTACGCTACAAAACAACACACCCACCTGTCCTGACATTTAACAAATGTGTAATAGTAATATGTCATTCCAGCGTTAAAAAAAAAAAAAAAAGGTGCCAATTTTGCTAACCTTTGTAATGCATTAATACTGTTGCTCCAATGACACGATTATCTCTTACCGAGGAAACTCTTCTCTTGTTTCAAAAGGTCATTCATAAATCAGATGCCAGGAATTCAGAACTCATTTTCCCCACAGTAATATAATCTTGTAACTGTTGTTAGATTTTCATGTTGGTCTACACAGGTTGATTTACCCCACATATATAACAGTAATAATAACCTTGTTATTAATAGTGCAGTTGTTAAGATCTTTGGCTTAGGTTTGAAACCCAATTCTGTCATTCTTACTAGTTGTGCTACGTGGGTTAAATACATGACCTAGTGGAATTCCCAAACAAATATCTGTAATAAACTGACTACAAATGCATCCCTTTGGGTTCCTGTTAAGTATATAAATTAGGTCCTGAAATGAGATTTTCATTTGGCAGCCAAGGGTGGGCCCGGGGACATATTTCTTTATTTTAATTCCCCACATCATTCTGATAGCTAGGTTTGGGTTTCAGTTAATATACACGTCAATTACTGTTAATAATGATACCTCAGAAAGCTACAAGATTAAATGAGAAATTATATAACATGTGCAGTTTGCCTGATGCAGTATTAAGTACTCAGTGAATGTTAGCTATTATCATTATTTGCTACTACCACCCAAAAGTGATTGCCAAGTATCACAATATTCCTAAGATAAAAACTCTTCATTGTAACTTTGGATTTTGTATTTTTAATTATTCTTTTTTTTTTTTTTTAAGACCGGGTCTCGCTCTATTGCCTGGCCTGGAGTGTAGTGGCATCATCATAGCTCACTACAATCTCAAATTCCTGGGTTCAAACGATCCTCCTGCCTCAGCCTCCTGAGTAGCTGGGACTACAGGCACATGCCATGACGCCTGGCCAATTTTTCTATTTTTTGTAGAGATGGGGTCTCACTCTTGCTCCTGGCCTCAAGCAATCCTCCCACCTCAGCCTCCCAAAATGCTGGGATAACGGGCAAGAGCCACTGCATCCGGCCTATTTTTAATTATTCTTACAAAAATAATATATGCTCCTGACAACAAGTCAAATAATAACAAAGATATATAACAGAAATACTATAAGTGATCCTCTACCTCCTCTAATCATACTTCTGAGATAAACAATGTGAACAATTTAATGTGTATAGTTTTACATATTTCTCAGTCTATACACATTTATGTGCATTTGCACACATACACAAACATATTACTCTGCATCTTGTAAGGTAAGTGTCAGAGTCATCCTTCTGGGTCTTTTTAAAGCTATATGTATAGGATCTCTCTTACTTCTGCCTATCTAGTATCTATTTTTCCTCATTCTGGTATCATCAATCTAATTTTCCTTTAAGAAACCCTGCCCACCTGCATACCCTCCTTTTAGTTCATGCAATACAGGTAGGGCTTGCTTCACCACTGAGCTCCAAAAATGGGCACTCATGATCCAAGCCTAGATAACCAAGAAATTCTATCCCCCTTGCCATAGTGACTGCGTCAGGAACTAATGTGTGGCTCATGCCAGGCCAATAAGATCAACCACTTTTGCTGAAACTACTAGGAAAGAGGTGTTTTTCCACCGACGTTGTTAAGCTGGGAGAACACAAAGTACTGCGAGCCACTGCCTGGGAAGAGCTGCCTGGGAAAAAACCAACATAAAGAACGTAGAGTCAAAAGCCAGAGAAGACAGATGTTCTCCAGATGATACTGTTCAAAGATCTGCATCTAGTCATGCAAGAAAATCTAATACATCTTGATTTTCTTACGTACACGTATCAAATTCCTTTTTGGTTCACACAAATTTCAATTGCATTTCTGCCACTTGTAATAAGCAAAATAAATTTAACACATTGCATTATTCCATAATATAGATGTATCATCATTTATTCAACAATTCCCCCTTTGAAACACAGATATCGTTTTCCCTTTTTTGCCACTATAAACAATGCTATAATAATCATCCTTGTATTTATGCTACTTTAACTACTACAGAGGAAGAGCATAAGCACATAGGAGAGAACAGCAAGAAAAGTTTAGAAAAGTAAATTAGGCCAAAAGTATGGAGCACCTTGTATGTGCCTGACTACAGAACTTCAACTTTATACAGGGAGTCAATGGGAAAGGCAAGAGTAGATGTGTACTGGAAACTGCCTCCAGAAGTAATGTTAGAATGACCTAGAAGTAGTCACCTGGGGATGAGGGAGGAGGAGAATAATGTTGCATTAGTATAGGTAAGAGATAATGAGAGCTCCAGCAATATGGTGGGGAAAAAATTGTTTCAAAAGATATTTCCAAGGTACCTAATATTAGACCGTTAAGGTCTAATTTTTAAAAAAACAAAAATTAAAACATATACCTAAGGACAATTCCTGACAAGGGAACAGCACTCCATGGTCACATTTTGAATTACATGACTCCTGGGCCAGGAACTTCACTTAGGGGCAGCCAGAAATCTACTGGCTGGCCAGCACCTGGCATTAAAGGTTTTGCTAAATAGAGATACTTTTTGTACTGAACCACATTTTCTTTCTGGAATTTCAGATGTGCAATACTGAGGTAATAAAGGGGTTACTATCATACCTGGGGCTAAAGCTGAAAGGATACAGATAGAGGAAAATCCTGAGGAAGAGTTGAACACAAAGCCATGAGAGATTCAAAGAACATAAGCCGGTTCCAGAACCAACAGCCACCTAGTTCTGTCTACATCTGAGCAGGCTCTGCTCTCATTTATGCGGTTCCTAAAGAACGATCTTCTTTAGAAAAGAAGAATGACTTCTTTGCAATAAAGGCTTAACTAAAACAACTTAATTGATTTGTCAGGATCTCATAGGTAAAATCAAGATTTGGTGACTGACAATGGGGACAGTAAGAGAAAGAGGAGGAATTTAAAATGATTAGGGTTTCTAGATGGGGAATGGGAAGGGATGGTGATGCTATTGAGAATATAATGTAAAAAGGAGGCTGATCTGAATATACACTAAAGTAAGTTTTAGACATTTCAAGTTTGAAATCTCTGTGGACTACCTATAAGGAGATTGAAATCTATAATTCAAAAAACTTTACCTAATACATGGTAATCTAAGCCACGGAAACACAGGTATATCAAAAGAAAAGTCAAACCCAAGTGCCCTTTGATAAAGCTGGCTGTATAGATTCAAGGCCTTCTCCAACTTCTGGACTTGTATGCTGGAATAACTGGGCTTCTCTCTGGTCTGATCTACTGTGCGTCCATCTGTCCCAAAGCTAAGGCTTCACACCAGGTGAAAATGAAGGCCAGGAGGAGCTCTAGTAGCTCTAAGTAAGAAACTAAAAGGATTGAAAAAATCTCAAATTGACAGGATCATATTTAAAAAAAAAGATAGAAAGCCTTAAACTTATTCTGTATACAACTACTGTATAGGTCAGAAAACACTTTACAGGAGAGGTAGAAAGTTTTTATAAGTGCATCCTTTCCTTTTTAACATATGAAGAAACAGATTCAGAAAAATAAACTAACTTGTCTTAAGATTATGCAGCTAATAAGCAGCAGGGCTGAGAAGTCTCGGCACTTTCAAGCCACCATATTTGACAGGTTTTGTAGAAACCTCACTGGTTTAATCCCACTGAGGGGTCTGCATCAGACCCATCCCTGCTTTCCTTTAGCCTTTTCTAGATTACCACAGAGAAGGAATACAAATTTAACAGTTTCTGATCCTGTAGAAAAAGCCCAGCTTTGATGTTTTCTGGTAATGTTTGCTACTTTTAAACCAATAAGAATTCAAAAGAGAGCAGGGCGGGGGGCACACATCTATCCATCTCCCTCATCAAAGTTTATTTTTTAATTAGACAAAATAAGGAAAGTCAAAGTCTCCTGGTTGTATTAAAGGCTGAGGTTGGAATACAAATACGGTGCATCCCAAGTGCAAAAGAAAATTAGAATTATCTTAGGCAAGTTAGAAACGGTAAACGAAATGAGAGCTGGAGAGAGGACTTTCATGGGAAAGTGAGGAAATGTTACTCAAGTGTTGTGAAAGAGGAGGGACAAAGAGAAATACGATTTTTCTTATTCTCTAGGTTCCCTAATCTAGAGAATAAGTTCTGTGGACTTCTTGGCCTTAAGGCTACCTGAACTATCTGATTAAACAAGTTTCCCATCTTTCACCTGTCTTTCTTCACCCCTCTCCCCACTATTTCTCAACCTCAATTTGTTTCCTATACACTGCCAAGTATTTGCTGCCCATGACCATTAAGTCTATTAACACAATTCCACAATTTCTGTTCATTCAGGAAACTCATACTAAATCCTATAGTCAATGAACAGCAGAACATAGTCCTTGAGATTCCAAAGTCAGTGGTCTATTATACTGTGTTATCTCTAAGGTTCCATTACCATGAATTTATGTCATGCTAAATGGAGAGAGTAAAATTGACTAAATAATGTCACAGATGAGTTTTCAAAAGGAAGGCAAAATGAGGCAAGAAAGAAAAAAGACAACGGTAGCAAAAGCAAAGCAAGCATCGTATCTCCTATAAAGGAGGAGCTCACAGCATTTCCAGAAAAGCTTTCTAGGAACTATCCTTGACTGAGGATAGCAAGAACAAATACAATTTTCCAGGATGTTTCCTGTGTCAATTTTATAGAGATTTCCCATAGCTCCTCTGATTTATTTTCTAAATCACCCTGATGCTGTCTTATATAGCATATTACTAAAAGTTCTCAGAATAGGCTTAAGTTTTATTTGTTCTTTAAAAAAGTCTCTGATTATAATGTAGTGGATACTATTTAATCAGAATATACCTGAAGACAAAACATTCTTTGCGGTTTTTTACTCTTAGTAATTAATCCATTGTAGATAGTATTTTAAAATTTGATATGGGAAAGCTAATATGAAATGGGTAGTCAGAAAAGCAATTTCTAATATACTGAGCATCATCCTATGACAGGATGGCTGTTTACCCAGCTATACACTCCCAGGTAAACTTGTCTTCAATTCCTGGTAAGTTAAAAAGGAAAAATCAAATTTGCTGTCTTTCTACATTTGTTATCATTTTTTAAAATTCTGTTAAGAAACACTAAAACATGGTATTTACCTCCGTGCAACATAATAAAAAATAGGATTCCCAGCTTTGGAAGTCCCAGCTTGGTAGAAAATACTTAGCGTTTTCAAAGCCTTGAACTCTTCTTTTTCATGCACCTGATGCCTAAAAGAAAAAAAGAACAGATTAACTCAGAGGCTTTGTATTGTCCACTATTTCCGAAAATCTACAACTGGATCAATGATAAAATATAAAAATGACAAACTCTTTAAAAAGCAACAGGCTTTCTGAAGGGTAATTCAACAACATGCACCAAAAATTTCAAGGTGTTACTCTTTGAACCACAAGAGCACTTTTAGGACCATCCTAAGAAAACTATTGGACAGGGATGTAAATCATAGAATTGTCTTTACCCATGATGTTTTTTTCCCAAAAAGAAATTTTTGAGTTTTCATTTGCTTTTTATGAATTCAGTTTATCAACCATTCCTTTTCTGGTTTATGGATTTTGAATTAGATAAGAAAGGCCTTCCTTCGCCCATTTTTCTTCTTTGACTCATGGGAGTTTATCCTCATAAATGGTATGACAATTTTTTTCCAGATGGTTACTCAGTTGTATCAGCATCATTTATTGAAAGTCCAATCTAATTTCCCTGATTTTCAACACTACTTTTATCACATATTAAGTTCCCATATGTACTGAAATATATTTCTGAAAAAGCATGGTTTAATTTTTACAAATTCTGTTTAAGACTCAGCGTGCTTCTTTAATCTGAAGAGTCAGGTCATTCAGCAACCCTGAAAATTCTCGTCCATTCTCCCTTCAAATATTACCTCTTCCCCATTCTTACTAGGCCTGATTTCTGGTATACTTACTAGACATATGTTGGCCCTTCCCATTTATCTTCTGCATCTCTTAACCTCTTTCATATTTTCCATTTCTTTATCTATCTGTACTAACTTTAAGCTTGGTAATTTGCTGAGAAAATGTCTTCCAGGTATATATATATATTTTTGTTGTTGTTGTTGTTGTTTTTTTTTTTTTGAGACAGAGTCTCACTCTTTTGCCCGGGCT